>NW_019214804.1:0-54331 GCF_002532875.2 Varroa jacobsoni
ATATGTTGTTATTCTTTATGTTTTTATGTTGAATGACCGCTCGACAATCAATCAGTCAGTCAATCAATCAATCAATCAATCAATCAATCAATGCGTCAAAGCATTTTACGTGTTGCAAATACGCATCTGTGTCCGATGACCCCGCTGTGCGTACATCTATCGGCATTAATTGCTCTTCCTTTAATCTGCTTGTGCTACTGCTGCCGCCATTGTTGCTGTTTTATTTCCAGCCAATGCGTTCTATTCAAGTCTATAAAGTGTGTGTATCGTAATATCTGTCATCGTGTCCACAATAAAATGTTGCGGATTCGTCTTGGCCTTTCGTAGTAGTGCCTGGGCCCGGCGGCCACGTGTAACTGAACATAACGAACGGTCTACCGCGGGCTAGAGCGACATCTTTAGTCGCGGATTATTGCTAACACTGCCACCATAGACGTTTCTAGCTCATGCCGCGTAATCATTACTGCTTTGCCGAGAACGATGCTAGTAGCCTTTGGCAGTAGTCGGAGGGCGGATGGTAGATGCGTGAAAGGGGGCGGATTAAACCGGGGCGCATCCGCGTACGACACTAGAGTGGCGGATCGCATCGTGGCTGCGTTCGGTGGAGTAGCGATCCCCTGCAGCCCGTCGCCGCTATCGGTTAACGTTACCCCGAGCAGCCTAAACGAAACCAGTCTACTGCAGATGCTTCCAGACCGCCACATCACAAGTACAATTATTCATAGGCATATAGAACCTCATTGCCGTAATGACAGAGCTAGAAACGATTGTACGCGATAAGAATAGACACGATCACGAATGAGCGCGCCGTGCGTGCGTGTGTGTGTGTGTGTGTGTGTGTGTGCGTGCGTTACTACGTGCACTGATCTAAGCACACGTATAAACGTGCGCATCAATAGCGTCGGTGTCAGCAATAAGAAGTGATGGCAAGGGCAAAACGGCCGAGGTGAAAGGAAGAAGTGGACGGCCGGCCGGCTGGCTGGCTGGCTGGCTCCTACTTATTCAACTGATGATTTTTAAGTGCACAGTTGATTAAAAGTCAGCATTAGAAAAAGTGAAATACTTTATTACTATAACATGTTAGCATGTTCGAATGAGGCTTGATATGGATGGTGGAGTAGGTCGAGTGGTGTCATCCCTGTTTAACGCTCAACGATGTACACCATACCGTTGATGTACGAAGTAGCGATTGGCTAGAGCTGAATGCGAAACCAGTACGAGCTGGATGATTGGTAGCCATCCGTAACCCGGCTATGCCCGTAATGGCGCTCGCCATACATATTCGTTATGTCGTCGGTAACGTATTCCCACTGTTGTTGTTAATATTTGTCCATTAATAAATGAGTTTATTACTGTCGCCATATATACTGTTATGGCTTGCTTGTTATAACCAGGGGCAATTCGGTCTCTGAAGAAAGGAGAACAACATCGCTCATTATTATGAGTCGAGGAACAATCAATAGCTTAGCTATGAGTGTGGACAGGCAATCTTAGTTCGAACTAGCTGGGGGTATCTAGTCAAAAATATAGCACCATTTAGCGCCCATCGAGTACTCCATGGCTGTCGGACGCTGTGACTCTACCAGCTATCAGAGAAATTACACGGACAAAACGTCCACGGAACGTCTATCGGGTCTAGCGTCTAACGGGCCGTCTTTGTTACACATTTTTCCTCTTGACGGCTGATCAGTTAGGCATCCGCCAACGAATATTGGTTGGCATGACCGGTCAAGCCTTCAATGGCATTCATATACTGAGGTTGTAAAACATACAGTAGAGAACTAGTCTCTGCTTACGGAGCCTTAAAGTTAAGGGAAAAAAAAATGATCCGGTACCTATTTATTTGGGCTAAAAATCGATGATTCACAATAGAAGATTAAGCTGTTTCGGTAATGCGTTTTCGAAACAATTTCATTGAAATAGGTCGTAATGGGTGAACAGCCAACCAGGTAATGCTGCAGCAAGTTGTTATATAAGAGTATTATATAACATATCGTTAACACAACGATATAGCATGATGAAAAAAAAAAAACAGTTCTATTATAGTATATGATAATCCGACAAATTATATCCGCTTAGGGTAGGACGGGAAAAAGTGCAGGCTGGCCTCGATAGTGCCCATACTCTACTTATTTATCTATGAGAGAGATAAACATATTCTGCAAGCGACAGTTCGCCAATATCGTTAACGTTGCCATATTTTCACGTTGTTTCTATGCTGTGAAAAACGTCCTCAGTCCTAGTAATTATTGCCGCTGATTAACGGTAAGAAAGTGTTTCTGTTGACGCATCTGGTCGGCCGATTATCGGATCAAACAGACAAACTGGGATCAGCAAGTATCGTCAATTATATCTTTGGCACAGTGTTATTTATACGTGGCGATATTGAATCGTCCGCACACATCGGTACTATCGTTCGCGCAGAGCTGGTCACTTAATAATCAGCGAAGCGTTCCTTTGCCCCAGTTGGTCTGTTGACTTCCTTAAACAGCCATGATACAACGCGACAGGATGCATGTCTTATGTACCGCACGTACGTACACAGACACACACATGCATTACCTACATTCGATATATAATTAGTCGTAAGCTAATTGGCTAAAGATGGAATACGTGGAGCGAGTCGCATCAGCAGATTTAAACAGGTCGTAGTTGACATAACGATGGAGTTATGGCACAATTATTGCAATAAGAGTGTCTGAAGTAGTTACCGTAACAGTAGTGGGCAAGTCGCTAACGAAGTAACGTAGCCCCTTCTGGTCGCCTCGGACTGGGGAAAGATGCCCGATATTGCCATTGTTTCATCATGTGCCTCGATTTACCGTTCTCTACGCTGGCGCTCATTAAAGTTTGTTATCGGTGTTATTGAGTCTTCGATCAGGCTACTAAACTGAAATAAAAAGAACAACTAAATATTGTTCTATTTTTTTTCTTCATTCATTTTTTATATGAACGTTAAACATTGGTAAACGTAGTATATCTATATATGGGGGTAGTCAATCAATTGTGTCAAACACCGTATTTCTGTAGTGAAAGCCTAAAAGGAGAAAAATCTAGTAAAAAAAATCTAGTAAAAAAAAAAAAGTTTTGCAGCGTACCGGAGTGCTCTGACCCAGTATGCGTACATTGCTGGGTTACAACACTCCCGACTCAATTGATTTTTACAACGTTCTGGGTAATATTAGATAATTGACTGTTTATACGTTTCTGATAAGGTTATTCATCCGTGATGAATGTTAATTAATGCTGTTATTACAAGTTACATATATGTCATTTATTCATCATATTAGTTAAAAGCGCCTATATCACGGGCATATGTGCTTGAAAAGGCCATCATGACGAAAAACAGTCATGGTAATAAATATAAACGTATTGTTTACTCTCTGTTTAAACAGCTGCTATCTCCAAAGGAGATTTCACTTTGATTCGATGGCAGTGACCCGGAAAATACATCTCAAGTGATTGCTTTGGATAAGCATGCCTTCTGGCTTGTCAGTCTTGAGACTACTACCGCAATTCATGACCAAGATTTAATGCGTGCCAAATTTCTATTGATATGTGTATTTAAATCCGCTCTTCGGTGAACGAAAATAAAAAAACAAAACAAAACAAAATAAATTTTCTGCATAGCGAACGGGCTGTTCGGTTTTAAAGTTGAATATAGACAATGAAAAAAGTAGAGAACATGACAGAAAAGCCGCAGAACTTTGAAAGACACCGCGACGCATCGAGAAGACGTAAAGTTGTTACAAGCGGATACTGTGAAGAATCCTCGAAGAATTTAAACACGCTGCACGCACACCCTTCATGGCTAGACTTGTAGTGGTTTTGATAACTCGTTTCGACTTCTATTTTGTACGATGGGATTGCGACTACGGTTCAAAGCACGTTCCGGAGAACAAGTTTATGAAGACAGATATTACCAAACAATGAAGGCTACTGCGCAGCAGGTTTGGTAGATATTTTCAAGTGTGTCCTGTAAATGACTACGCCTTATTCAAGACACATGAGAAAGTGGAATTTCTAGAGAAGCCTCGTCTATCACGGGTACTCTATGGATTTTTGACTTCAACTCATTATAGAGTTGAAGTACACAGGAGTATGAAGGGAAAAACGTTGACCCTAATGGACAAAAAAACTCATCGGCAAAGCTTATGAACACCCGTAATTCGGTGACCGCTGTATTTTTCTTGTAATTGATAGTAGCTGATATTATTTTCCAGAAATGTTCTAAAAAGTTACAGTTTCTATGAAATAGCTGTTTCCATAGCAACCCAAACGCGAAGACAAGGTTCGATTCTTATATAGATGTCCTTAAACAGGCTCCCGCCGTAGGCTCAATGCCGTCTATTGAGCAAGATTTAAGGTGGCTCTTATCTCGGTAGTGTTTTTGAGTTGGCAGTGAAATAAGCCATTACTTTATGGAAGTCCTCGATCTCGTATGGCTGTGATTCCGTCTCTAAGCCTGCTATGTTGTGATTTGTTCTCAGGTATAATAAGCCTATGGGTAGGTTTGAATTAAATTTGATGAGTTTAAAACAAAGTTTCTGGATAAATTGCTTTCTATTCTTAACTCAGGGCCAAACAATCTGTTTTGGGGATGAGACGAAACATGTCAACCAAACGCAGTGTTCGATAACATCTTGTGGTGGATATTGACACAATCAGGAATAACCAACCAATAGTGATACGACAATAGCGTTACTCATGAAGAAAAAACGCACCGCCCTGCGAGAGTCGATTGTCCATGGTTTGTGGAAGGTGCTCACTTGGTCGAGACTGTAACGCTGTTAGCTGAGCCATGTTGCGAGCCATCGATACCAAAATACCCACGTATTGTATATTCTGCTACGCCGTCTTCTACGTAAGTCCCACTGGCTAAAGCGCAATGCATTAACGGAGACAAGGAAGTCTTTCTGTAGTAATAGGCGGATCGATAACATTCGAGTTGAAAAGCTTTTCCTTAACAAAAAGAACGAAAATATCACAAATTGAACATAGCACTAGTGTAAAATTCGATGGCGGTCCCTTGAAAGGGTTCTCTTAAGCCGCGTACTAAAATCACCCGGCAAACCTGGCTAGAGGATGCTGAAAAAGCTAAAACGGTCGTGCGGCTCGAGCCTATCTAAGTTATGTCTGTACCCCTCTAGCACAGCTAAGCTTTGGCTCTTATGCATCTTTATTTTTTCCAGCTACCTGTAATCTCTGGCAGGCCGTGCAATAGGACATTGGGGAAACTACTGTTTACAGCCGCTTTCCAAGTGTCCTGTGAATCTAGATAGCTATCTAGTGACTAAAACAGTGTTGAACGGCCGTACACGGCAGAGCCACTCGAAAGATCTATTATGTCACTTTCCAGCGGTTGAACGCATGTATGTAGAATTCAAATAGCTTACTGCTGCGTATGAAGTCCTTAAAGAGCCTGCTCTTCAGCGACTTCATTTTTTCGGTAAAGGTTCACTTTTGCTTTTGTCGAGAAGAGTCATTCGCCAAATTAATAGGTAAAATACTTCTAAATATCTGCTCGATTAGCACGACGTTGTGTGGTACGTTTAAAAAATTGCAAGGTTTGGAACGATCTACAAACCTGTCCGAGTTCCGGCGATGGCTCATTGATTAATGTTTTAGAAACATCTTTCTATCGATTCACACCTGCCGTGCAAAACATGTCATTATCGGGACTCGAACCGTACTCCACGACATTTTCATTTTAGGTTGAAAATAGGCTAACCTGAGGACGTTCAGCGCAACAAACTTAAGGCAAACTGTGCCGTCAATTTTGTTGCCGCCAGGTGGCGAACGACGCAAGCTTTTCGTCCGCGTTATATCGGTTGCCTTGCTAAAGTCAAGCTATATTGGATGGTTAAACCATCAGCCATAAAAAGGCCTCGCATACGGCATAATAGCCGGGAAGTTTAAAAGCTTATGAAAAGTACCGATTAGCCGCTTATAAGTGATCGAAAACATACAGTGCTTCTATTTACAATGGGAAAGTGCGTCCTTGTGCGGGTGTCGTTTGTGTCCTGCATAGAGCATCGGATGTGTTAGATTTGTAGTAAGTGCTTTTTTGGCGGACGCTTACTGACCAGATCACGCGATAACATATCTATTAAGATAGAATGACTCTCGATCTAATACGCTAGAATTGGAGGTGAGATACTGGATTCTAGAAATTACTAATCTGTAAGAATAGACTTAGAGCGACGCAACGCATTTCAGGCCGATAGCTTCAACAATCGCTGCACCGAGACTAGAGGTAGAAACAAGAAAAATATCCTATTAAGGCGAGGTCATATTTAGCGTTCTAAGTTGCAGACAATACAGCCCGCTCTGTCGTTCATTAAAGAGCCGCATATTTCTGATGCATATTTATAATGTGGTAGCTATTGCAAGGGTTCAAACACAAACGTGTATATAATAATTCCGGGATGGTAAACTTGCGATGATCGGCTTCAGAGCGTGCTGGTGTCGCCTGATAACCAGCTTCGTGCCCCGTTCGGGCCTAACGTTTCAAGCAGGTAAAATTCAATCAGTCTCCTATGTAGAAGTCGCGCCCCGTACGTATACTTATAGTTCAGTCGTGATACAATTCATTGTTCGCGTCACTGTTCTTAGCGGTGCTGATCGTTGAGCTGTTCTGCGGAAGTTGGAAAACTTCAGTTTGTTCACGTATTTATCGTATTAGTTTGCTCTTGAATTGCACACACGATAATAAGTGACAAAATGCGGATATAAATAAATATGTTTCGAACTTTACGTCCTATACGGAAGTTAAGCATTGGTCTAAACGGCTAGCCTCATCTCAAAATTGAGTGTCTTCACTAAATGGCGAATCTAGCTTATCTTACGTAAAAAAAAAAAAAGACGTTAAATGCTGAACGGTACCATATGAAAACTTCAACTGTTGTTCTGTTGAGTTTAGCAATAAACCTTCTGGAAAGTCCATACATACCTGTTATTAGGGAAGAGACGGACCGTCTATGCTGCTAGGTCGTTCAATTTACTTGATACGGGTACTTCGGATGGTAGATCATCTGCAAAGCCCTACCCTGCAAGCAACATTCATTAAACGAGTTTCGGGGCTTCTAATTTGTAGTAGCGCCTTTAATGATAACTCAGTACTTGTAGCTGCGATATTTTTTGTACGTATTTCTACGAGACAGAGAGTAATTGTTAGAGATCGCCAGCTGTTAGCAACTAAATGACCAGTAAAAGATTCTTCATTGCTCTTGTTAAATAGATAGATGTATTCAGACTACAATCCAACGATCATCACCAAAATTGATATAAAATATCTTGTCGAAGAAGCAGCATTATTTATAAATATTTGCGCGCAAATCGGTTGAAAACAAAAAGGCGTGCAGAAGCTTTTGGGATTTGTACTTCCATAAACATGACGTATGAGTTAAATCTAATGCCGTCCATTAACGAAATACGTGCGCGTGAAGACGGCCGGTCGCCTTCGGCTAAACAATTTCGGAATAATAAGCACTCGCGATAGATATCGTGATGAATAAAGGGAATATTAAAAGCGTCGTGGAAATACTCACAATACCACAATGCATCACCGCTGCAACGCAGGCCAAATCATTATATCAATAATGGGAAGATTGTGTGTGAGCAGAAAAACGATTAGCAACACACTGATTAGATAAACCCAATTTTTCGAGGTAAGGAAAATTTACATTGACATTGCATTAACACGGGGGAAAGCGGCGAATGGCCACGCTAGCATATATAACTACGTAACGAATGCGTACACATTTATCTGGAACCCCCATAACGCTACTTAAATGATCTGATAACAGAGACTAAGCTAAGTAAGACCAACCGAGGACGATGTCTATCTAACCAGGGGAAAATAACCTGAAACAAATCTAGTATAAACAATATCGAAGACTGGCACGCAAAATTACTATATGCGTGCTTGCGGTCGCATATAGTTACAAGCACATAGGCACAAGTAGAAACTAAGCAATGGTCGGCAAGCAAAGCAACAATTGAACAAAGAATAGAATAAGGAAAGATCCGGCCTCCCTTTAAAGTTGATTAGGAAATTTGGGGTCGATGCGTATTATTAACATGTTACTAGCCGTATGCAAAAACGATCTTCATCTACTCGCTTGTTGTTGTCCAGAGAATATGAAGTTGTTACATCTAGCAAATATCATTGAATTATTGTATAGAAGATAACAAATGAGTATATATATATATATATATATATATATATATGAGCCAAGTCATCTCTAGTTTTTTGTACGATTACCTTTTTATCCTTTAATGAAAGCAATCAACGGCCACCTACTGCTTACGTTATTGTAACATGTATGCTGATAGCCATTCGCGGCCATCTGTGCCATAGGGAACGACTGCAAATTTTGGCCCCCCATCGTTTTTGTCAGCAGCCGATAATGATTCCGCCACACAATTGTTCAAAGCACATCATTTCCTGTACGCAAAACAAATCGCTTTTCTATCGCTGACGCAAGCAGTTTTGCCTCGGCACACGAGTACCGAACATGGGGCGTAGTTATGGTGCCCAGTCATGGAGGCCATTTGCGCTGGCTGATCGACGTCTGCAGTTACGGCATCAGGAGGATGATTCGAACCTAATAATTACCCTCTGATAAAGGCCCGAAGCTTAACTTGTTCCCGGGCGGGTTGAAAACATCGATTTCGGCCACCGTGTGCTCAAAACCTTTGCCTCGTCGATCCAAAGGGTTTTCTACGAACATAGGCTAATGGGAATTAGTGACTTTGCAATATTGGGGTATCTCAGGACAACGAACACAGCCACAGGTTCTAAGCTAATTAACATGGTCGCAATTGCTCCCATTCTCCTGTCGGCAACAGCTTCGAGGCACTGGGAGTCAAATTTTGTGGAACAACCATCAACCGGAAGTGAAGGATTGAGTTTTAGAATAACGGAAGCGACTGTTTACCCTACTCACTCACTTGGCTGGACTCTTCATCGAATCACTGTATACAAAAGAAGAGCAGCGCGATCGATTTGTGTATCGCTTGAACTGCGTGACGTGTTCAGCTGCTATGGCAGCTTGTGAACGACTATGCTTTCCACTAAGATTTCATCTTTGAGAGCTGACCTCAAGCTTTATCGTCAGACTGCCTGATTCATTGTTGAACAGAGCTCGCGTGTAAACCGTTGCCCCCTTGTGGATGCCCCTTTTCTCAACATCGTCGCAGATGTTACAGCTATTCTTTTGAGATGGTACGCTACAATTTTTTTAGAAAATGAGCGTTATAGAACCATCTGCAATCACCGCAACGGCAGAAGAGAGGAGACAAGATAGCAGCAATATGCCGTAGAATAGGGCAAAGTTGATCAACGGGAGTGATAAGGGGGAATATAACATCATTTTGTGCAAAAGAAAAGGATGACGTGCACACTTATGTGCACTCGGGCAAAAATAATCATTGCGAGACCCTGGCCTTGAAGATTGCGTCTCGGATCCTCTGAGTATGTGTAGAAGATGCGGTCCTGACTTTATGCGGCGGGTTTAGTTCAGAAGCACGGGAAATTTGCTGCGTAACCTTGTAAACAATTTCATTTGCACTAGTCATCTCAGAATCTAAGTGGAAAAATGGGGCGAGACTTTGCCGCAATAGCTGACAGAGGGTAGGACGTGCAGTGTTGTAATACGGCAGTTTTCGAGTGCTGATTAAGGCAGAAATCCTTAGATTTTAGAAATGGGTCTTTTTTTTGACACTGTACAAAACCAAAGCTTATCTTGATACTGTCTTTGATGATAAAAGCAATTATTTCAGTAAACGGCAAGCCGTATTTCTATTATATATCGTGTAGTTCAGTCGATTAGTCCCAGTTATTTGTGTTGGTTTGCCATCCAAGAGCCTGTTATTACAGTGACGTAGAAATATTGAAACGGTTCTAAGTGCCGTTCGATGTCGTGCAATCGTGTATCGGTAAGCAATGTATAACGATGTATAGGAAATTTGCCTTGTCTAGCTTCAAGTGCTGCATCGAGAAGCATAGGGTAGTACCTACGTATTTGATCTTGTTGAAGAGTCTTCCTTCCTTGAATGGAAAGAGAAAACAAATATACGCATTTATATATATATATATATATATATACGCAGGTACGCAAATATACGCAGGAATTAATCTCCTTTTTGCACAATCGCGTGCCTTAGAGCTGTATGTCGGCGTGCATAAAAGTAAACTTAATTTTATCACGCTCATAGCTTTTGAATTATCAATTAGTCTGCAAATAGCTCCAACAAAATATGGGCGACCAGTAATTACAACGCAGCGTATGAACCGATATTAATGAAACATTCATATACACATTGCTTTGCATACAAATGGGTCTTGGTAATCATTAAACCACTGCCATATAGCTATATATATATATATATATATATATTGCCATATAACTAAAAAAACATCGTACCCTTTCTGCATAATATGAAATGACAGGCTTGAGCATCGTTAATAGTTGAGACATCTCAGTATTTTATGGTCTCAGTCTGAAAAGCTCAACTTTAGAGAGGACAATTCGTAGTCGGGAAAAATTTTACATTTTTCTAGACTTTGTCTTTGTAACGCGGACACTTTCGATATATGGGGTCGCTCTCCGGTCCACTTGATTGTGCTTTACTGGGTCCAGCTGAGCAGCTTTTTACGATGGCATACGGAGAGTATTTGTTCTACAAACTTAACTCAGCGTATCGATCGGCCGGCGGGATCCTGGTTGAGTCGTTCGTCCGCGTAGATACAAACAACAACAATAACAACGGCGGCGGCTGCGTGTTATTCAATCATGCGCTGGATCTGTTTGTCCACTGATACTAACTTATAACCTATCTGTAGTGACGCGTAACGTGCTCAGGGCTGGTCGGTGGATCAGCGCGGGCATGGCGCCATTCCATTTAAACGCGCATTCGCCACGTGTAACAACCTGACTATGTAGAAAAAAGGACGAAGAGGCCGCAGTAGCTTTCCTCAACGATACGCGCCTTGTTACCTCGTGTATGTTCGAACAATGCAATTAAGCATTCACGCTTATACAGACGCATGAAGTACTAGCATCTAACAACGCTGCTAGAAAACTCTCCTACTCGATAGCAAAGGCTCGGGGACGGCTAGATAAAAAAAAAACAGGATCCCCCATTGGTAATATTTATTGAAAAGCGCGCTCAAAACTGAAGTGTTATCGTGTAGATCTAGACACAGACACATGGAACCACGTGCGGCCATTATCCTTGGCCTAGATTATACTACGATGTGGAGACGTTTTAGATACGGCTAGCGTCCTGTATTACGTACGGTGTGAGTATGTTTCTGCGCGCAAGTAGATGTATGATCAGGCAACGAATGAAAAAGATTGCTACTCGTCATTGGCCGCGTTTCTGGATAGCACCGCATTTAGCGACGTTTTGTTCGGCATCCGTATTTACTTGTCGTCGAAAAGCTGAGTGTAATTGACAGTAAAGGTGCTTGTTAGTGAACGTATTAGCAGACAGCCTAATGTGCTACAAACCAACTGTGAATATGCGTTAACGCTACTAACTTAGCGTAGAATATTTGGGCCTATCGGATTCTGTGGCTAATTAAATCATCAATATTAATGCTCGGATTAAGCTCAAGATGATGCTATTGACGCCAAGCTACAGGACGAAATTATCCTATCTGGCGACAGAGCCAAAAGTATTTTGAAGAATTTTACCCGAATCAAGTATCTGAAGGATATTCTAATATTGAAACAGATCTGACTCCAAGCTACACTTTTGAAAGGTACTCCTTAACTATATCCACATAGTTTCTATAATGTTAAGGGACGCAAATGAGCATTAGGAATTAACTATTACCATTATGACCCCTTATTGAATTTTCAATAAACATATAGTACGAAAATTCACATTTGGTTATAATGGCCACTAATCAAGTAAATACCCTTCGAGTTTCTGGTAGTGACCAGGACATAGGTAAACGTAAACACTGCTGCTAGGGCACAAGTTATCCTTAACTTCTTCCTTAAACGATCTTCTACCAGCTTAATGTTTGCTTTTACATATACGATATTTTTATCGAAATGTTCTAAGTTGTTACCAAATTGTCCAGACGCACATACTTCACATACTTTTTAATCTCAGTTACTATAGCGGCTATAAGCTATTATACAACATACATGCCGAAAACAAATCGAACTGAAAAATCCTTTATAAATTTATAGGAAACGCGCCTGAACGAGCTTTTTTTCACAAAATGGCAAGTTTTCTTTTTATGGAAGTAACAAAAATCTAAATTTCACAAACACTTCTGTTTTGGAACGAGGAAATATTGGCTATAGAATAAGAAAGACTATTTCCTTTTTACCTACACAGTTGAGAACTCGAAATCAAGTAAGTAAATGGAAGTCAGTGCGCCAAGTTTATATATATATATATATATATATATATATAACGAACTAAAATCTCTTAAATATCTTAGTCTCTTAAAAACAATTCATCCTTTGCAGCGAAGCTATGAAGATTGCAGTATTATCCCGGCCTTATGCCAACCTTACGCAGCTAAGGTATAGCTGCGTTCATTGAGATTCTGTCAAACGTTGAGAACTTTACCATTTTTCCATTGATATAAGAATTTTTCTTTATCGGATGTATGATAGCGCTTGTCTAAATTTAACGCCAGAGAAGCGTTACGTGGAACGTATTGGACTGAGAATTGAAACACATATCTTGTACATGAATTTTGTCGACCAAGATAGGTGAGCGTAACAGTTAGACCGACAGGTATGTGTGTCTCTGTATGCGTGTATATATATTTAAAAAAATCCAATAGCTACGAAACAGAAGAAGCGAAACTAGGGTATGTGCTTTCTACAGAAGTTCGATGTTGCTGTCTACATCTATTAAAGAAAAATAGAGATATTTTTAAACAAAAATCTCATTCCGTATGGATCCAGGTATGTACAAAACATTTAAACCGTAGAAACTGCGTAACCTTACTCTATAAATATTGGAATTACGACAGCACGCGGACGATCTGGGAACTATAGGTAGCCCTTAACGCTCTATAGTGGCTGTATTCAAAGTACATTGTGCATACAAAGTTAATTTGATTGACCATAAGAGACTAAAGTATTTTTTATTTGCGTTTTTCTAAAAGTTTAATATAAAACAGTGACTAATAAAAGTTTTCGAAGCCATGCTAAAGGACCTTCAGTGTGATTTGTAATGAGTGCGACCGCATTTGAGTAGGAATAGAGACTGCGGCAGATGCATACTGCATTGCCTGTAGTTGTTTTTGAATCTAATGGAATGCCCGCATAGCTGCCTTGCGTTTGCTGCTAGTTCTGTTGCGTCTGGGCTGACCTGGTTCCCCCTATCCCGTTGTATGAGATGAACCCGGAATAGTGGAAGTACGGGTGGATTGCGCGTTTGATAAACGGGACATAACATCTAGCACTACCGTCCATTCATCTAAATCGACGAAAATATGGGCAAGTGCTATCACAGAATCAATAGTCACATCCTCGATGGGGGGCGGGGTGGGGGGGGGGGGGTCCGCCTGTAACTCCCCACAAATACCGGGTATTTTAGATATCTCGGTGTGCGCGTTAGGAAGGCAACTCGATTGATACCTAGCATGTCTAAGAAGGCTTTGCAGGGCTTCCTAAAAGTGTAAATAGACCGAGGAGCACACGCATACATGACGACATTGGTCAACAGTCAGCCGATACGCTTCGATTTTACAAGAGAATTGAATAACCGTCAGCGACACAGTAGTCAAACCCTTACATTTTACATAAACGACTGGCTTGGTTCAGGGCGACAACCTAAGCCCGTTCGTAATCTCTACCTTGCTATAGGGCTTTTCTAACCTAATAAAAGAGCCGAGGAAGTAAGTCGAAGTCGTATTATGAAGATGACTTAGCAATATACGAGCCGAACAGGTTGGCAGTGCAGGAACCTCTAGCCTGGACCCACGCAGTAGCAACAGATTTGGGATAGACCGTAAACCTAACTAGGACGGAAGCGATGAGGTTTAGAAGGGTGAGCAGCAGAGCGGCCACTCAAATCTTACCAGGTTGGCTCTTGCCTACGTATGTTGGTATCTGTACTTAAGGTTGCTCTCTTCCGCAAACGGCTGAAGTTTCACTGCGCATGTCACCGACAGATACAAAAATGCAGCGTTGCCCTCATGAGCGATCGAATCGCCTCGTCGTTGGTCCCTCGCAATCACTCTTAGCTTGCTCGATCTCAAAGCAGTTTCGATCGCAACGTTTAGGATATGCGTCATTTACGAAGGTCTTTGACTGGAAAACCTTGAACAATTAAATTACATCAAAGCCTCCTTTCACACTATCGCCTTGCGTATCTCCTACCCAAGTCGTTACTGTTGTCCGAGGTTCTACGTCGTAGCTTAAAGCTTCCAGCACCGGAAGCCCTCACGACCCATTTGAGGAAATTGGGAGCGAAAATCCTCGGAGATTGCGGGGATTTCTTTGCTTCGAATGCGATAAGAGACAACGAATGGAAAGGGACAAACATGTCGTTACTGTCATTGCTGCGCATGGATTCCACCATAGACTCTGCAGGAAGTCGGGTTTCCATGAACCTGCCGATACATGTAGTTATTCCAGATACGAAAGAGATTACGATAGACATCATGGCGCTTCCTGCCTCCTAACGCCATCTTAAGGAAATGTGGCAAATCTCTAAAACTAACGATAAGAACCGTATAACCTATATCTCGAAAAGCGTAAATGATTTCATATTGGGACTTCTGCTGTTAATTTCTGTACAAGAAGTTTTTACAATTAAGAATTAGCGGTAAAGGCGAACGAATGAAGTTCGACTAATTTGAACGAGCATATTTTTTTGTCGGGCAATCGCAAAACCACCGTCTTGTCCACTAATGATGAAGGGAACCATGATGATTCAGCTGTGCGTTGCTGTGGAATTAACAGAATAACCAGAATCTTTAGAACTCGCCCTAGTGCACCCGTCCATTTTAGCTAACGCTCTCTACGTCGTTCTATCCTACGATGGCATTAGAAACAGATACAAAATCAGAAGTTATTTGATTCTTCTCTTCTTTTTGCTATTGAAGCCCTCCTATTGCAATGTCATCCAACATTATTAGTGGAGTTATAATGTCTATGTGCAGCTCCGCTGCTGGTCGGCTCACAAATGGTGATAGCTCTAGTCACAGTAAAGTCTGTTATACTGTAATGTATTGAGGCTGCAGGACGAGGTAATGCCATCTTTGGTAACTGGTAATGGTACGCTGCTATTAGTTGCCAGCCGGTATCCTTTTTTCGTATTGCTATTCAGCCCTTTTACCTTTTACTTGTTTTAGACTTGCCTAATTTCTTAGAAAGGTAAAAACAATAAAGACAACTTGACGGAGTAACCGACACAATTACTAAGCGAGCAAAGGGGAGAAGATGTACACTTTCGCAAAGAGCTAATTGCTGCAGGTGAATCTGCCGTCCTGTTATGGTAATTTGATTTGTACTAAGAGTAAGCTATATATATTATACTGCAGCACTTTATGAAAAAGAAGAAAAAAAAACGTAATAACATGAAAGAGCAGAAAAAAATTGGTACAAAAATTAGCATTTAATTTGACGATCTCTGTATTCGATTGCTGTACTACAATAGGGCCATGCAAAACCGTTTATTTGACAGGCGGTCCTGAACTTGATATCAAGAATTGCCTGCCGGGATACTCTGTCCCTGCGCCTACATTTGCGTGTTAACTAGAATCGTATGTCTCCTGTCGAACAACCCTCTGCAGAAGCGAGTTGCTCTTAGGAGAGAGCAATTTGAACAGGGACCATATTAACGGTACCCTGGGGATCGATATGAAGAGTATATATTCATGCGTATATAATTTCTCTACGCATGTAGACGCATTATTATATACACAAGTGTGTTTCTCTGGCGAGCGTAAGAGAACTTTTGTGCAATAGACTAAACGGCCAGGGAATAAGGCTGGACGATCGGATCCATCGAAGACATGTAGGAATAAATTAGTCTTAGGGTCTTCCTGGCTACCTTCAGTAAACGGACTCAGTGTTTGGAGGGAAGGCAGAAATATCGTGCTCGTTAGTTCTACATGAACATGCAATGATAACGCTTACGGAACGCAGAATTTCTTCAAATGTTTGCTACCAAAAAGGTTGAACAGCTGCAAATGATTGTACTTCACATTTCTGGCTATCGCCGAGTAACTTGGGCTTTTTTTGTCGGTAAAATATTGCAGCTGTTCTATCCCGACTTGATGATAATGAAGTTTTAAGATAGCTTTTGTTGTTTCTGGCCATATTCACCAAACCGGTAAATTGCTGGCGGCTACCTCTAGCAGCCTTCAAGCGAAAACGGTGGATCCTTATTTGGTGGCCGGGCTTCGCGGGGTTGCAAAGAGCCTGTCTTATATAAAACTATTTCACATAGCTATAGGCGATGTTGCTGGCAGACACCGTATCTAATTGTCAAATTAACAATTGTAATACTTATGCATGTGTATGTGTGGCCGCTGTTACTGCGATGTTACCTGTTTTACGAATTTCGCTTTACGTATCTGACCGCAACTCTTCGACTGCCCGAACATTAGTCGGGTAGCCCGGAGTTCTCTGGGCTTCGTTGGCAGCACGTAGCATCCTTCGGTGACTTTTTTTCTTTTCGTCTGCTTATTCTTTATCGGGAATAGGCTATAAATAGAAGTAAGACACAAAGGCCGTATGTAGTGAAGGGAGGCGATGTAGCTAACGGAGTAGGTTCGACGACATCCAGCGAATATTAGTTATCTGTCTTCTATAGCAGCGTCTGTTTCCAGCAGTTCGAGAGACAGCGGCTGCCGCAACAGTAGCAGTCCCGGGAATATTTATCGTGTTAGTTGGTTCTAGTGTGACGGCATGGTTCTTTGAACTGATTGGGTGCGATACAAAACGATGAAGCACAACTATTCGAAGGATTGTTTCGGCTTGTTGCAAGTTGCTTGCTCCACAGGCGGCCAGTGATGACGATGAAGACAAAAGTGGCTCGAAGACTGTCGGTCACCCACTATCAGCCTAGCGTCACCATTCGTAAGCAACAATAATAGTAAAAGCAGCATTCGCAACAATGTCCCAGGAGCACCACGCTCCGACGAGCTCCAAGATGCGACCTCTAGCATCTGCTTACTGCCACGGTTTAGCACGTGTTTCGCTGCAAATGGAAACAGAAACTGGGATCGAGAAAATAGGTCCCAAATACTATAAAGTCACAAACATTCATATGTAGATTGAGTAAGAACAAAAGAAAAATCGTCTGGTGTTCTCATCTATTCAATTATCTTGCAAGGTATATCATATATTTGGCCTGACCTTTTTTCTTGGTCCAGAAACGTGGCTTTTGTGGCTCAGTACTGGGTTGTCTTTGTTGATATCACAGTGTTCTTCATCAGCGAATAGTAACAGTGGTAATTTACTAAGACTATGCTTATTTAGTACACTTATTCCTTTGTTTGTCAGGGCTTGCATTGACGGTAGTGGCCCAACATTCGTTACTGTGAAACATACTTTTTTTATTACTGTTCATAGTAGACTGCACCAGAAGTGCCGTAACAGCGACGACGCTTCAGTTGGCTGAAAAAAAAAACAAAATAACTTTCCTGCAGTTGTTTTGCTACCTCCTTGGGTCGTCAGCCGACAAAAATGGGGACGATTCACTATCTGCATTCTAGCGTAAGACGCAGAGGATTCGTCGATCATCTGTCTTCGTGTCTTCAGATGTCTTCGTGAGGAGCAAACAACGTCAGCGAACTGCAAACAACGATCTAGTCAGTTGGATAAACCCATTTGGATAATTTCTGGCTGCTTCTGTTCCCGATAGGGGAACACTGAGCGATATGGCAAAAAGCCTTTAGTTGGTACGGCTTGTTGGTTGACTCTTACAGGTTAGCTACATCCGAATTCCCCACTGTCCCGCCACGATTACCAGTAGTTTGATCGGATTGGTCTGACAAAATTAATTTGTTCTTACTGCTATTAGGAGCTGTAGCAGTAGTACGAATTGCGTCTCGTGCCCATTAGGCAGTCAATCTGTGTTATACATTTGCATGTGGTCGCCAATTGTTTGTTGTTGAGAGGCGTTTTCTTGCCTATTTGTCTTTGGGAAGCAAGTACCTAGAAAAAAAAAAAAAAGATTTTGAATAACTAAAACAAAGAAAATGAAAAAAAATTGACAGTCAGCTAGAAAATGCTGTAATAGTAGTTTAAAAATATAGAGAAACATCGGTTATATACAGCTGTTTTGTGTAATGTTAACTGACCCTTTGGCTAGGTTAACACGTGGATGATGGAGGGACAAACTGTTAACAAACAGGTCAATCTACCTAATTCGTGTTATTAATATATGATGCATTGGATTAGCAGCCTATGGTCAGGTAGTTAGTGTCCGAGCAATCCATGTCACGTCATATTATATGATGCAACATAGGACAGCTTTAGATAAGGCCTTTTAAACATGTCGATCAGCTGCTGCAGTGATTACTTCGACCTTTCCTACAAGAACAAGGAGATAAGGAAATAAAGATGCAGTCTGACATAAGTAGAACGCTCATTTTTCACAAGCCACCATAGGACGTACGATGATTTCTAGCTGTTGGGTTGCCTTACCAATTGGGTTTAAGTGCAACAGGTCCGTGGGTAGCTTAAAATAACCGCATGTACTCTCATATGCAAAATCGCATAGCCGTATCTACCGTTGCATACTAGATGCCCAACGTAGTTAACATTATCAATTTGTGATTTTGAAATAATGCTTATTTAGAAATTTACTGAGCAAATGATAACATCACCAACAAGTGAGGTTTATCCCGAACCGCGTTATCCACCAACCTATTCGATCTTTTAAGATCTGTGTGTAGATATTGATCGTGAAGATTTGCTTAGATGTTGAATTTCCAAGCCCCTTTGTAATGCGTCTTGACTTACCATTGGGTGGATATCTAGATATCACATATGCTCAGGTCTGTAAAACTTGTTTATTCAAGCATACATCAAGCTTAAACACTTTTTTCATTATTTTTGTTAAATAGAACATAGCTGGTTCTTAGCTAATTGCGAACAAGTATTAGCTGATCGTGGGCAGACAACGTTTGTCTCTTATCAAGATCGTATTGCTTAGATTTTGTGACTAATCCGATTATGTTGGGTCTTGTTAAATGAAGTGGGCGTAGAAATTATCAGTGTTAGCAATGGTGCTGCAATTTGTCAACTTGACGAACTTGATAACACTCACAAACGCTTGTTGATGTGGTTGTGATAGATCTCGTTTTCAGCGGTTTTGTTTGGAACCACAGCACTATTGCCCCCCAAGGGCAAGACACTTACTTTCCACGATTCCAGCACGATTGAATTTCTCTACGCGTATTCGTATATATGGCACAGGTTCATCATTCGTACACATCCTTAGTTCGATTTGGATAACCTTAACGGCTTATACCCAAGTGGTGTTATTGTGTGAAAATGGTAAATTCGATATAGTCATAGCACGTGACAACGATGAGCTCTTTGGTGATCGCGTTCGACGTTATCTTGCCCCCTTCTCATACTTGGAGTACCTTGAAAGTTACAGCAAGTAGACGTCGTCCGGATACGGTACAATTTGCTCGACCCGTACCTCGTCCACCCATCTATCCCTACCTTCAACAAACAATTACACGACCTTTGTATGAAGTCAATGTTGATTTCATAACTTTGTTAGTTGTTACAGAGGCCGCAAGAGTACCTTTTGGAGAATATAGCATTATATTGGTATAAACATTCAACGCATAATAAAACGAACGGTGTGTCACAACTGACTCTCATTTGTCTTCCATCATTAACAGGAGCCGGTGCTAAGGTACTGCATTCATTCGATATACGAAGAAGGGTGTCAGGTCTACTTGCCGGTTGCAGTGTTGCTTCAGAAATAGCACTCCATCATTCTTTTTCTTGACCGTTATTCAAGGGATCGGTTATGCTGTGCTTATAGACCTGTATAAGGCCCTAAAAGGACCAAGTCATATATCGTTTCCTAGTAATTTAATATACATTGGGTCCAATACGCGTTCGACAGCCAAAATCAACCTTAAAAATGTCAAAACCTTATTAACTTTTTTATGGCTCTTACGTTCAGTGGCAGTACTGTAAGCACATGACATAATGCTTATTGACTGCTTCAAATACTAAAATCAATTTTCTCACATAAAGAACCGCCGAATCGCGTTGAACTGAGGTAGCGTTTTTACAAGCAAATTCGGAGATCTAGTCCACAAGCGTCGGCCCGATTGATTTATCAATAGCTACGTTGCAGGTCTTGTTAGGCAATGTACCTGTACATATTTCCTCTAACCAGGCTTGTATAAGTACTCGGCAAGCATTCAATGGACGAGCCAGTGCACGTAGTCTCTCGTGTCTGCACCATATACTCGTCGGCGGTTGTAGATATCAGTATATATTATATAGATATATATATATATATATATTACAGTGCCCAACGTAAATGCGCGGTTTCAATTGTGAACGAATGAACTCATATTAGCTCCGTTCTCGTACCGACAAGGCTCGCCACAAAAAAACACTGCTATCAGACACTTCTGCTAGGTCCGTGTTGAGCATTTCTGGTTAGGTCCTGTGTAGAGTGAGTGAGAGGAAAGGCCTGGTCAATCTAAGTGATAAACCAGGCAAGGTATAGCCAGTGGAGCCACAGCTGTGATCGGATATATCGTATGCTTTTTGCCGTTATTTCTATTTCAGACTATGCCCGAATATTCGGCCACTTATATGTAACTGCTAGTATTTTCGGTCGAGCTGAGAGCCTCCTTGAAGTGTCTGCTCGAACTACTATTTAATGTAATGTACAGATTTGTTTGTACAATTAATCTGGCAACATTTCCAAATCCGATTAAAGAATATAACAGCATGCAGCGTAATGTGCGACTAGATTAGAGAGCTGAACCGCAGTCTACGTAGGCTTAAAAGTTGAGTTGCCTTAGAACTTCAACCATTCGTGTTCGCCCTGTTCTGTGGAAGCCTTAAGATCCATCGTTACGCGACCCTGAGACTCTACAAGGAGTCCTTTACTTGGTCAATACAGGGTCATATCCGCAGCTAGCGTTGTCCGTCGCTCGTGCATGTTCGCGCACTCGTTAGGATCAATGCTCCGAGTCCCGCCAACGATACATAAAGGCTGCATAATATGCGGGAATAAATAAAGTCAACTGTGACATGTAAGAATACTGGCGGTGCTAAAATTTAGTAAATGGTTGATAGACTGCTGATTATTATAACATTCGAGTGTATCGTATCCTCTCTTGGCGAGTACCTAAGACGCGTTTATTTAGCGAAGGAGAGGGCTTCAAATTTATGAAGGGGGTTTATGTGCGTACGTGTGCGTCTACCAGTTCAGAGTCATCCATTAGTGGTGAAGCTCCATATTATAGGTCCAGTATAAATAGCTGTCGTCGTTGTTGTTATTGTTGCTGCTACTGCTGCTGTGGCGGTATTTAGAATGGTCGCTTCGGTGAGAGGGTGGTCGTCGACCGTAGGAAAGAGGCGCAAACGCTGTTTTCCTTTCTGCTTTAGCTGCTGCTTTCGCCGGACGCAGCGGTGCGATGCGATGTGGTGCGGTTCTCTGTGTGGCGACTTCTCCTCGGCGGGCCCGTTTCGCGCTGGCGCCGTCATCGCCGTTGCCGACAACGACTTTTTTTGACTTCTGCTGTTTGTAGACGGTGGCAATCGAAAGGCAACTGTCCCCTAAAGAACAGTTAGTTACAACCACCTGATTACGTGCTGTGTCTCGTTTGAGTCGCGGTACGTATGCTATGCGCGACCTCGCACCGCAGTACTGAGCTGACGAAGGAGGCGGATCATCCAGCGCGATGAAGTAGAGAAGTATTATCGAGTGCAGTTATCTGGGCTATGCTCACTCATACTGGCATTGTTGAAATGCGATGTCATAATATTGTGTTTGTCGCATCGGTACGATGTTCGGGATAAACGATTCGGCTGGAATGGACCAGTCGTACTATGGTTGTGTGAATATTGATATCTAAATAAGAAAAACTGGGATTTCATTAGCTTGCTTTCAAGTCCGCGTTGGGGATTATAGGAATTTGTGCGGAGTGTTCAAGCGGGCTGTTACCATGTCTGACCTGCACAACGCCCCAGCGGTGGGAAGTTGCTGGGCCAGAAGAACCAGCAGGTGTGCAACACCTACAGTGACCGAGTCGTAGGTCGAGTGTACAATTAGTTATTGGAAGTCCTTCGACCTTAGCGGCCAACAGTGTACAGACGAGAAATGAATGCGAAGATGATTTGATTATCTTTTTTGCTGTGCTTATCCTATCTATTTCGTTCGTCTTTGTTTTAATAGTGTTGAGTTACCAAACAAAATTAAAAATGCTCAACAAAGTTGGGCCTGATGACACATAGCAGATGAAGTTTAACTCGTCGTACGACTCCCTCGGTACGATTACTCGGTTGGATATGGTGCCAAGTGGAGACAACGAATAGTGCAGTTTGCGGAATACATATAATAATACATTTATTGTCTAAATAAAAAATCAAAGGATTATCGGAGTGCCAATCATGGCTGGGCTAGCACTTGACGGTTCTCTCAGCTATCGGGGTTTAGGCGGCATGGGGTTTCTGTCGTTTGCTGAAGAGGCCGCGCGAAGAAGGCTTTACGGGACAAGGACATCCCTCCCATTCTACCCGTCATCAGCTGTCACGACCAGACTCTATGGAACAGGTAAAATGACTAGACATCTTTTAGTAGAATAAATAAGAAAAATGCTACAATAAGTAAAACAACACAATTTTCCTGTTTTTTTTTTTCTTCTTCTGCACTACACTCACGGTCGTGTTATGCAACCAAAGCTTTGACTGTACGGCCATCATTCGAATGCGAAGTTGACCATTTGTTATATCGGGCTTTTGCGTCAGACTGCATCGTTTCCATTCAAAACGATCAAACAAATTGTCGTCGGTTAAGCGCTCCGTGTTTCCTGCAGCAGCGGCAGCAACAAATATAATAATATTCAGTGGGACGAGCTGGTGACGCTGGCGTCGGTTCATTGCTTACAGTACTATGCTATGTATATGATTGGGTTTCGGAAAATGACACAGCCCGAATATCGTACTACCGGGGTCGCATAGCCATGAGGACAAGCCGTGGCATATCACATCCCGTACGTATAGAATACAAAACACCACTATATGGATATCTCTATATAATATCCACCAGTGTATGTATTTATAGGTAAAAGGAGATAGAAGGTGAACCCATCAAATTATAGTTGTTAAATGGATATAATGCTTCATGATCAATAAAATGATCAGTCATTTGGGAGAAATTTTTCAGCTACGGCGTTGTTAGGTGCAAAGATAAAGGCATAACGAAACAATGTGCTGCAGCAGGGGGTGCTAATACCTTCTTATTGCAGTGAACGAAACGTAAGCAAATGCACAAATGAGGCCCGTTCTTGCAAGCCCAACGACTGGTAAAAGGCCAACTGCCGTAGAAGCGTAAGTGATTCGTCAACGAAACTTTTCTAAAGCGCAAGATGTGTAAGATGCAATCATTATCGAAGACCCAGGTACTGAAAGGATGTTTCTTTTTAATATGTTCATCTTGAATAAATCTTGTACATGCGACACCTCACTAAACATCTTTGAAATCAAGAATGGGTTTTCTTTTTCGGACTTGATTGCCCTTGTTAGCCACGTTAATCTCCTGGCCTAGTTTTTAATCCTAAGTATGGAGTCAAGCTCTACACAGTTCCGCTTATGCAAAGTTGGCCTGCATATCACTAACGAACCTTTTCATAAAAATGCAACATGCATCTAGCCAGACCTGACCGAATTTACAACCATAAAGCTGGACTAGGTAATTGCAAACAATACACATAGGTAGACAGTAGGTTCCAGTCCGGAATCTATTGTCAAATCAGACGATTTGGAAAGACCGTATGCTGGAAATGAAGCTATTTTCCACACTCCTTGCTGGGCCGGGTCCAATAAGGCAAGAACAGTTGGACTGCTAACGGCCGCTCAATCAATACCATACTATTATGTATATAATTTTTTCTATAAACGCTGTTTGTTTCACCTTCGAAACTAAACGGGAACAGGATAAAATCCCAGAACGTAACTGTTATGCTAATTGATAAAGTAAGCCGATTTGCTTTATTTGAATTTCGTGATGCCACTATAAAAAGGACTAGTACGATCGTTTTTGCTAAACTCCGCCTCCGGCCGACGGAGCGTGGAGCATAGCTGGCTATAGGAACCATGATAGTGGCTATATAGAAACAAGGTCCTAAGCGGTTAGTAAGATATCTAATCCGCATTTCTCTAAACGCTGGTGCGCTGTTCTCGGTGCATACATAATAGCGTGATTCTACTGAACGAAGAGCCACTATAGCGCTACTATCAGTAATCATGCATACAATACGAGCGAGACTTCGTGCGCCACCCCGATGAAGCCGATTATTCTGTTCGTGTGACCGTTGTTTTGCATATTTGAATTATATATTCGTTTATCGTTTGAGTAGCTCACAATGTCCTACCTTTTCTTTGGGAGTATCTAGCTAGCTGGCTAGCTGGCGAGCTAGGAATGACCTGTAG
Organism: Varroa jacobsoni; assembly: GCF_002532875.2. Classification (NCBI taxonomy): domain Eukaryota; kingdom Metazoa; phylum Arthropoda; class Arachnida; order Mesostigmata; family Varroidae; genus Varroa; species Varroa jacobsoni. The sequence continues at coordinate 24,645 of NW_019214804.1, forward strand.
ATCGCAGACGGCTAAAGCCAAACCGGTTATCGGCCATTACCACGACCCTCAGTCGTAACGCTTTTGCTCGATTCCCAATAATCAGCAATTCACCTATATGCCGTTGTCGATAACAATAACGAGGGGCCAAACAGGCCAACCCGTTCTGAACTGTAGCTACGATGCCTTGAAAACTTAGACCAAGTACGAAATGTCATCATCACGCCTAACGGGTACTGCCAATAGCTCCACTGGCTCGCAAGCCAGCCTCTAAACGAACGCGAGTGCTTCACACGTAATAGCGAACGACTTTCTAAATGTTTATATATATCATATATATATATATATATATATACGACGTATCCAATTCAACTGTTCAGTGTTGTGTTTTATCGTAGTAGTAGCATTATAGCGGACTGCTGTTATCTACTTTGCCGGTATTTATATTGGCTCTAAGAAAATGTTACATTATTTTACATGTTTGCATTCACTGACATGACGGGGCAGCGGCAATCATCTTTTTGCCGTACAATAACCAATAAATGCGGCAAAATATCATTATTGATAAGTAAGTGCCGCCCTTGTAGGCTATCTTGCGTGAAATGGTCGGTATGTCCCTGATATGTTATAGGTACAAACAATATTCTTTAAGGTATTGCACGCGACCAGTGAAAGGCCACATCGATGGAACGTCCATCATCGAACGAACGACAACGATGGTGTTTTGCTAAATTTACACGAACGCATCGTAAGGAACACACGGCCTATATTTGTGCCAGCATGAAATCAGTATACGGAGATTATCGTTGGACGAAACTAGATTTAGAACTGAACTACTTGTTACAGAAGCTATGTTCTGTATTAGTTTTATGAGACTTTTTTAGATTAACATCATAAGTCGCAGTGGGCGTCCAAATCGCATATCTTATTAGATAGTATCTATGTAGTCGATATAGGCTTGGCACCTCTGGAAAACGTTAGCGCAAAAATGGCCACATGATAAGTGACAATAAACGAACGTATACGTTACACATATATTTATAATTGACCCAACAGGTCGTTGGAAGTTGGGGACCATTTTTATTTTGAATAACGGTTACAAATTTCGTTGTTTGTCGTCCTTCTTCAGGTTGAATAGTTTAAATGCTATGCATAAATTGCTATTGACTATCAAAAAAAGCAAGAATATCATACAACACAACGACTATGGACCTACGTCCTTTTTTTGGTGTAATAAAAACTCCTGATAGAAACAAAAATATGTAGGAACGGTTTTCCAGCTCGAGGCGAAATGATGTTGAAGTGCTAAAAAAAGCTCAAACAAATTGTTAGCAGACGAATTCTTTTGTCAACAATTAAATGCGAGTTATGTGTTTCAACTCTGAGTACGTTTCTGTGCCAAAGACTGCGTGTGTAATGAGAGTTGTTAGTGATAAAAAGGTCTGTCATGCATAGGCATTCGTAGTAATAGATGTAGAGGTAGTAGTCCTATTCCATAAAGAACAGCAAGCTGTACCTGAAGTTCGCTTATCCGACCTTATCTAATCGTATCAAAGAGATGGTGAGCAATATAATGTCCCTTTCGTGTAACACATCCATGAGGCAGCGCCCTGTTCGTGTATGTTGAGCTTTTGTATCGTTGCCGCACATCGCCTCATTAGCTAACAGGGGCATAATTTGCTTCGTTCAAAACATTTAGCCAGAAGAGAATTTGTCTGTCCGAATGCCTTTACACTTTCGTCTACCCCATACATCTGTTCGTGTTTGCGGTAGGTGCCAAGATAATTGCAATTTCCGTGTCGACCCTTTGCACCACCTTCTCTATACACTTACGCCTCCTTGGATCCTCGCTCTATATCACCGGTCAACACCCTCCGTCGCTTCTTATCGCGTTCACTGTGAACGCATAGACTCACCACACGCAGGTTTACACGCATAGGTAACAGGGCTGATACGTAAACAACAATATATTAAGTGCGCACGTATTCTTGTATTCGTGAATACGACGAAATTAGTCCTTACGCGAAAAGAGCGTGACAGTAGCATCGATACGGTAATGCCTCCCGTAATGGAACACATTTGGCGGGAAAGAACAGCTTGCTAAATGTGCGATTGCCTCCGTAGCTATCAAAGTTATACTATCACCATATATAAGACAGCCCTAGGCAGAGAGTGCGGCTTTAACCTGCCCAAGCTCCGGCGCCCTCCTAGACAATAGACGCTACCTACACAATTCATTACTTTCGCCATGATTAGATGCTGATAGACATGCTGTTGGATTGCATCCGGTGCCGACAGATATGTGAACCCTTAAAGCGGAGACCGTCTCCTTTCGGAGCTGTTGTTGTTGCTATTACTGCTGCTAGCAAGGCCGGAACAACATTGCTGGATTGAGACAAACAACAAACCATATCACCCACATGGACCGTATGCCGCGACCAGGAAACATCTGGACGGATAGAGAACAGGACAAGCGAGCTAGGCGCTAACGTCACCACTGTCTACACGTGCTGCAACAGATGCTAACAGCCATGAGTTTATCTGTCGCTGGTTCACCTCGATTATTTTATATATAATAACACTGTTATATATGACTAGAGTATGGATGTGTTTACCGTTAGTACATTTTGCTCTTCGCCGTTCCTCATTAGATCATCATTTATATCACATTATTGCTTGGCGCTGTTACGTTACTTCTGACCATATCGTCTGTACAGCCGGTGGATGCTGCTGTACTTGGTATTACTTATATTATACTTCTGACTGCCAAACCGGTATCTGAGTTCGTCTGTCCGCTTTGACGTTATCCCTATTTACATGCGGCCATTGTTTCTCCGCTCTTCTCAATGCTGTTTTGGACGCTTGTTAGTCCCTCTGTGGTGACGCTTGATGCTGTGTTGTTGTTATTGCCGCCGCCACTGCTGCTGCTTATAGTCACCGAAAAAGAAAACGAAATAGAAAGATTTACCGTGATTCGAATCACGCAATGGAGGCGCAGTGCCATATCGGTTCTCTATGCGGAGGCAACGGCGGCGAAAGACCCGCATGATCATGAGCCGTTCAGCGTGATGAGAATGACAATGATGCCATAGCATAAGCGCACCCTCTTCCCATGCTGACTAGAAGATGTCTAGGTATATGCAGGCCCTATGTGTTGCCATCCCAATGTCAAGAATGCCAGTTCAGTTGATCAGAGGCAGATACAACACTCTTTGGCTACAGCGGTACCTTTAATCGTACCAGCAGCGGTAGCAAAGTACTAACCGTGCTGATTCAGCTCTTTAGTAGACTATTGCTATTCTTGTGATGATGAGAACGTCCGTCAGCTTTTGTGCCTATCAGCTGCTGTACCTAGCGCTTGCAGTTGCAGCTTCTATTTGTTGCAACAAGGCTCTGTGATGTCGAACGAACGTAACATGGACAAAGTCGACTACTCGTCAGCACACATGTACGAACGGACAATCACAGCGGTCTGTAACAGGCTGCTTCGGGGGCATCTTCTGGCCCGGCTGGTTCTTTGCTTTTGACTGGCGTTCGCCAAACCTTGGAGCGGCCGCTACGTGTCAACAACTACTTTGTGCCAGATTAGAAGGAACGCTTCGTTGGCTTTCGCTGCACTGGGCTATACCTGATTGCCGTTGTTTTCCAGCTCGACTGGGCAACGCTCGACCGACCCATCAGCCAGCAGACCACGGCGCCGGCGTTGGGCGACGGATGGGCTTTATCCAGACTTGTCAGTCAGCAGCGGCTGGTGTTGAAACCGATGCTGATTGACGACACAGCGCTAGATCGAGAACAAACAGACAGGAATCTGGCAAGCTCACGGTGGGGGATGATGCCGAACTGCAATACAATATGTTAGGTGTCATAATTATTGGAGCGGTCAGTGATTATAATCGGTCCGACCAGAACGAGTCCGCAGTAAAGCACCCCCCAGATGTAGATGGTCGATGACAGCAACATTAAAAAAAATATAGTCGAGACGAAGCGTAGCTTGTCCAGTTTGCTATCCCTCACGCCAATCTTCTGCTGTTCCATTCTAGCTTGAACCCTTTATGCTTTGTGACATACCAATATGTTCAATAATATTACCGACCGAAAAAAACGTATTTTCATTCCGCAACCGTAACTATGCGAATACACCTCTATCTAGGTATAGGCCCGTATAAAGGTCCTGAGTACTACTCAGCCTCGACTCTATACACGATTGACCCGCATGCTCTCTACAACCCACGAGATGGTGTTGGCTCGTCTCATCGCTTCGTACGACCTTTTTTCGTCGTTCACGATATTCTTATCATCGTTGTGGTTTAACGCTTTTATCGTCAACTTTAACGGTGCCACTTTACTAAAACATCTCACAGTTTCTCTCTGCCTTGTCCTCTTTTTCGTTTATTGTTATTCATTTTCCTATCCAGTTATTTCTTTTGTCGCCTTTATTCGGACTACTCATGTTATTATTAACAGATTTGCAAGTTCAGTTTTTCCCCTTAGAGGCAAGGCTTCCATTTGTCCTTTCGCCTCTCAGTCCTGTCTACCCCCAAGGGCTCCCATGCGCCTCCACCGCTACCACCGCCGCAGAAACTTCGTCTCGATTTTTCTCTCCCTTTTTTATTATCTTTCTTTTGAATAACGGTTCTTGGACAGACACACAGACAGTAGCAGCCACTTGTAAGAACGGACACTACAGTACGCGTCAAATCTATGTCGACAGCTTCCTATTGGATAGTTGTATTTAGTTTAGATTGCGATTGCTATTGCAGCGTAGGCTAAGCTCAGCCTGCAACTCAGATGGATCGTTGTTTGCTCCCTGCGTGCTCCTTCTTGACCCGTACGTGCTTTGCAGACTACCGATGGCCCATGAAGTCTGAGGCTTCGTGACGCACTGTTCTATCACATCGTGGAAATATTATGTCGATGTTGGTCGATGCTATTTGTGTATATTTGCCGATCACAATGAAAATCGGCGGGCAATGTAACAGCAGAAAGAACAACGCTGATGCTACGTACGTGTTAACGATTTCGGACAATGACTCTCAGTACCGGATACAGGCATCCGTACCCATACGACACCCGCAACAATAACCGCTTCCTGCTAGTAACGACGAATCTGTGCTACTTCGGGAAAACAAAGACGCAGTTTCGAACTAGTCCTTTGTTTCTATAACTACAGGCGTAGTAGTATGTCGAGGCGCTAGCGTCAGCGGACGCGTCAAGTTCGTTTATTCCAGCATTAGTTACCTAAGCTTACGGTTAAGCTTCACGGCGCACACGAAGCAGAAACAGTTCCAGCTTTACCTTTTCATTGTTAATGCCTGTCGTCCACTGTTGAAGAGGAGGCGTTTCGATAGCAGCGCACGACACATTATTTACGTCTTTACAACTATTTCGACCACAGAGGGTGGCAAAGAAAATCGTCGCCCCTCCAACAAACAGTCACTATTAACTGGCAACCAATGTCCAAGAGGTTGGACTCATCCAATTTGGGGCCCCGTGAAGCCGCGGAAGACCAACGTTAATCCTCTGCGTTATCTTATTATTTTATTCTAATGAATGATAACGGAAGGGAGGAATTAAGCAGCAGACTGAACTGGCGCGCGGACTATGTTCCTTGTTTGACGTGAGTTGTCTCTGTCGTAATTGTTGTTGTTGTTACACAATAGATTTATTGTTGATATTGCCATCACCCCATCGTACTATTGCTATGATTATTACTACGAATTGTTTTTGGCGAATGAGCGATCATTGGTCGGGATGCTATTCGACTGCTCCCCCGTCGCCGTGAAGGATCAACTACGCCACAGGCGACTTCATAATAATATAGACCAGTAATCGTTGTTGTGTCGTTTCTGTATCACAATCTAGGCGATGCTAATGCGTTTTATACGAAAACGACCATGGGGGGGCTGTAGTAGGTAAACTTTTCAATTTGAGCAACTACAATGCTGTTAGGATCAGACAGAATAAATGCGATCTCTCAGACAAAGCTATTCGTTGATTATCATAAAATGCCACGTCTACTTATAGATTGATTTCAGTCGAAGTGAGTGAACGTATAATATATGCAATTGATCTCTCCTTTGGGTCTTGAGAAACAGGAGCCTACTAATGAGCTTATACATAGAGCCTCTATTTAGGAATCGATATAGGATCTTGCTGGAATATATATGGGTTATACTCTATACAGAGTCTATATACCTAGATCTAGAAAATTTAGAGATAGAGGAGTAGCTTGAGCAAAGGCAGATGCCGTTTAAGGAAGAAACGTCTCAGGAAGGCAGGGAACTGTATTTCACTCACAGCTGATTATCTTATATGGCTAACGAGCGTTATAGATAAAGATGTTGTGTCTACTCGAAATTGGTTATTAGAGGAACCGGTAAATAACGTATTGATGTACCTGCCTGTCAGTTTTATAAATACAATATGAAGGGTCTGCTTTATTTTATTATAAAGTAAACTTGCCATAGGGTTCGATCTGAACGAGTGGCACAACTTGGGACATTTGGTGCAATGTTTCCTCTGAGTTGCCTGTAATAGTCCAAAAAATAATTGTTATTTATTAATATAGTAAACTTGAAATATATGGCCGACATATATCTTTAAAGTGCATAGAGAAGGTTAGTTTCCTTTCGTCACAGGACGTGTATGAAAAGTCAGGTGGATTGGATACAATCTTGCCCATCCTGAAAGGTGCGACGTTTGTACGACAAATGCTTATGTGTTTCTCTATTGTAGAAAAGGGTGGGGTTCTGCTTCAGCACCCCGGCAAGCACTTCTTATCACGAGCGTGATACCAATAATGTATGAGAACGGTTTCGCATTGCTCATTAGCAAACAAATGAAAACGTAGGGTATTTCGTATTTAGCACTTGTTAAGTGTAGAAAAAAACAGTGTGGTTCGACAGTTCCTGGTAATACTTTTACCATGCTAAAAATGGGGACGAAGTTACATTACTGCAGCGGATGAAAACTTGTTAGACCCGTTGAATTGAGGTGTTCGCATTAATTCAGCTTAGAAAGTATCTTCCCACGTTTTAATCAATATTAAAAAGTTAACGTATTGAATAGACATCAGATACTAACCAATCGGCCATACCCAATTCAACGATTTTCATACCACGTTTGTCCCACCCAGCAATAAAGATTACGGCTCCTATTCAGACCAGGCTAGACCAGTACTACCATGTCTATGAGCCAGCTCAGCTTACTACCGGAAGGAGAAAATTAGTTAGCATGGAACAATTATAAAAATGCATAATCATACCATTTTGTTGTCGTTAATCTCATTATCATCCGCAATCGTCGTCAACCCGTCGTTAAACACTCGGCTCTAGCAGCTGCCGATCAGCAAAAACAACGCCCCGTTGAGCTGATATTACAAACTCTTGTTGGGGTCAGGCCGCGAGGACTTAGCCATTCCCATCAGTTGTCAGATTTATCGACCGACAGTGGTTTCTCAATGGATGCGAGAGTCCTATTCGTTACGACTGCCGCTGCTGTAACCGCTACTGATTATTGAAGCAGTATAAGAGATCCGACGATCGGGCAAGGTACCACCGTTGCGATGCGTTCCGCTACGAGTTCTGACAATGAACGTCGATGACGAAGCCGAAGATGCCATTGTCGAAGATGGTGTCGTTGTTCTGAAATAGTTGCTAATGACGATGCGATGTTGTGTTGTTATGTTGGGCTGGCGACGCTCGATCCCTGATCGATCCGCCGGCGGCTGGCAATGTATTGATCCCTCGCCTTCGTGTCGACTCGATCTCAACCGCCGCTGTTTGTCGCACGCTGCATTGGCCTGCCGACCCAATGATCAGTTAGTTTTTTTTGGACAGTTACCTATCTTCGTGTGCGACTTCAGTCGTCTTCAGTTAAGCCGCTATTAACCGCAGTGGCAGCTGCTGCTGCTGCTGCTGCCGCCAACGCCGCGACCGTGGCTAAAGTGGCGTCAGGTAGAAACGGCAAATGGAACTTTTAAATTGTTAGTACGTCACGGTTCATTTTTTTCGGTTCTTGCCTTGCCATTTGATGTTGTTTGCCACTAGTGCCTCCGGCATGGTCTATGCGAGCAACGGTATTAGCTGCTACGTAGTGCTAGCATTCTCGTGGAATCGACTATAACAACAGCGGAAGCATCAGTCGCAGGGAATATGCCGTACGAGACTACCTCGACTGTTGCGATGACTTGAATAGTTTCGTTCTAGTTAAACGCTCGCTGATTTGTCGCATGCTGATGTAAGCAAACGGTCGTTCTGATTGACCCCAGGTAGTCGGTGCCCGTCGATAATGGCTCGATAGCTGTCAAACTCTTCGCTGATGGTGCAGTCATTGATACACCGCCCGTGTCGGAGGCGGCGGATGCTGTGATGCCTGAAAAGTCCTAATTTGCAGTACCTAGAAGTCACGCACAGCTTGTCTTACCCTAGTCCGTCAATCTACAAACAGTGCAGTGATGGAACAATTTTGGCCATAGCCGGCCACGACAAGCATACATAACAAGTTGGGAGGAGGCCACTTATGCTGCGCTTCGCCAATCTTTAGACAACGCACAACAACCGACAAAAACAACCTGACCTCGCGCCATTAGCGGCTGCAGCGCTTCCTGTTCTTCAGTCTGTGACTCCATCACGTGAGGCCTTTCTGTACTTGGCTGAGCCAAATGGTCGGACAACGGAGCAAACAGCTCCCGCCTGTTTGCCTCGTTGCTGGCAACTGCAGCAGTGGATGCTGTTGCCCCCTTGCCGAATCGTCGTAGCTTCTGGATCTTTCTATCTATGTAAGACGTGCAACAGCTTTGGGGAGTAAGACAAAAACGTCGTACCGCTGTGGCTGCTGGATAAATAGCAAAGTAAAATGCTAAAAGACAATGCCTGCTGTTCCATTAAACGGTCTTGGCCGGGACGTCTAGGATAAATGATGACTAGTGAATCGTCTGCACCAGCGAAATCGGAGAGATCTATGCCTAGATAATTTGAGGCTACAGGATCCTTTGAAACAAAAACCCGCACATCATTCAGTACACAGAACAAACAAAATGTTGCTTGTTATTTCTTCCTAATCGATTTAGTGCAAAACAGATACGCAGCCGACGATGTAGTGGTGCAAGCCTTCACTCAGATGGTAGATAATATTTTGTGTATCTACTCAATAATTGGCTGTACGTTTATAAGAACATACACTGTTACCACCTTCAAATGAATCAAATTTGTTTCCCTCGATGTTTGAAGTTAAAATAAATGTGACATGCCCTTCTAACATCAACAAAATTACATTAAACTACATATATATATATATATATATCGATAATGAGTCCAGTCAGTGACTATGCGGCGGCCTTATTTGTCAGAATATACCATTACTACGTATAAGTCGTTTGACCTATAACACAGGGATAAGGAAATGTGGTAGTGGCTCCATAAGCTGTTATGTTGCTTAGTCCCCTATTTTCTCAGCCGATATAACATTAACATGAAGCTTTGAAAATTCAGGTTAGTGTAAAAATGGAGGAAACGGGCGAAGCATAGCGCAGTCACAGGTAATAGCAATCAAGGCACAATTGGGGTGTAGGACATCTATTACGGGGTCATAAAAGGATCAGGGCACGACAGCGAATATATGTCAATCAGGACAATCAAAGCAAGTTATTAGAATTATTAGCGCTGGGAGACTGGGTTACTGAAGCAGGCTGATAGAAAATGCGGCGCCTCTATTGAAAAACGATGCTAAGTCAACTGCACGCGAAAAATTGTTATAGAGCAACAGGACTTTTGCCTACGACGACGGTTTAACCAGGTGACAGAACAGCTGCAACGATTCCGGATTCGGGATTCTACCTTAGGCCAGGTTTGTGTAAACTCGATTCTATTGGTGAAAGAAACAGAATAATGTTGGGATCTTTTGTTATTGTCCGAGAATGTGTTGGATCTCTATCTGGATTTTGCGTTGCTAACGTTACTCTCGACGATAGGCGAGCGCTTCTGCTTTAAAAGCGAACGGTAGAAATAAAAAGAGTCGTCCCAGGATCGTCACGACCCCAACCCACTACGGTCATCTTCCAGCCGAAGCGCCACTTAGTTAGATTATAGACATTATGCAGGGATCGGCTATAGGTTGACCAACTAACCGGCCGAGTAACGTCTGGATGGTCCGTGCTTCCGATATTCGTTTGTTTCCTTTTACCGCTTCGCTGCTTAACTAGTCGCCATAGATGTTTTTGTCGATGTTTGTTAAAGGCCCATTGCAGCAATGACAGTTGAGGCATCAGTGGATTATTAGTTCATGGCGGATCGGTCCTGATACGTCGCTGACGTGCGCGTGATGCTATCGCCCAGTCTGCAATTGAGCTACTCGATACGTACATGTAATCAAGCTATCCACCGCTGAAACTATTCAAGCGTACTTTTAACAAAGTACGCTTGAATAGTCAATGAACAGACAATGCGAATACAGTGTTCGATAGCTAAAAGTTGTTTTCTTTTTTTAATTCAGATAACACTGACAATACATCATTTATGATCGAATAGTGAGGTATAAATTCGTAAATCTATGCTACAAACGCACCTATTGGATATTATAGTGATCTCGCGTTAACCGAACGAAAAATTACGCTCAAATTTCTGTGACGAAGTACCCTAACACTTCTACTAACAATATTCATATAGAAAACGAGTAGCTGACGGATTAAGCTAGGTATACCTTTTTATGCCCGTCCGTAGGTTAACATCTTGCTGACGTTGCCAGTAGTAGTAGCAGAAGTAAGCACTCATAATACATAAGCCATGGTGGCTAGCTATAAATTGTAACAAAAGCAATCAAAGTTAAATATTATAGCTGTCCTAGAATCGAAAGGACGCGTCCATAGTCGCAAACATGGCCCGCAGCAATAAATGCTGAAACTGTCCGTTTCAGGGTCGACCATTGTAACGCAGCTGGCCGAAATCGACTGATTTCCATCAGTTACAAAGACCTGCCTGCCATACAAGACCTAACTAGCAAAATCTCTTTATACCTAGTATACATAGTATTATACATAATGGACTGTTTACAAGTGCAGATTCATTCTAGTGATGACTTCACCATCGCTTATTCCTAGAGTGATATGTACTCCGAAAGAAAACACAACAATCAATTACCTTACCCTACAGCAAATAACATGAGGTTCGCCGACGTCAAAAGCACAAGTCCAGTTAGCGCGCGTTTTTTTAAACTACAGCCTACACAGTTATTATTATTATTAAATATTGTTATTATTAAGACTACAAGTGTGTAGTAACGTGTGATAGCTAATAGATAAAGCTAACTGGATAAATAACATTGTAACAACAAATGTAATAGAGCGAATTCTGCAACCACGAGATTTTATTCGAGATTTGACTATTGCGTACAAGATAAATAACGCATAAACGCGTATAAAATATCATAAGTAACGCATCCCTCTAAGATTATGGGAAGAAGCATATAGCACAGAAAGGTTCGCTGAACCAGATAAACAGAAGGAACTTGGTGGTATATGTTAAATGCCTAAATTTCTGTCCACTCAGCTTCATAATAAGAGAGAGGGAATGGCTAGTGGACAATGAACACTACTGATCGGGTGGTGTCACTGGTGTGCCGAGGTAATCACAGGCGATTGGGTAACCCGTTTGTGAAAGCGGCCCAGCCGAAGCCCACGGCGCACTTCCCTAAAGGATGAAGTCGTTTAGGAACTACTCAGCATACGTCCAGATTCATATCAACATCGGCGGTGCCATTGTCGTCAAATTCCTACATTTGCAATGACGTAAGGGGAAATAGACAAGACTTTTGGATGACGAAGATACATAGCGTTTTTCTTACATGCTTCCCTAACGCCATCTCCATCATTGTCGCCATTATGTTGACGCTTGTTCGGCAACTCGCGGCAAATTATAGCTGGTACGAGAAGGTCAACGAGAAAAAGAACTGACAGAAAAAAAAAACATATATATATATATTTTTTTTTTTTCGGAAACGAGTGCGTATATACACTTATATATATACACACTCCTTTCTGCCTTAAAACAGACTTAGGATGCAGCAGTTGTCCTTACTGTACCCTTGTATTTTACCCGCCTTCGGGCGGACTGCACAGATAGAGTAGCTTTAATTGCGTCGAAGGTTACAGAGATTATCTAACACGGAGAGCATGGATCACAATGCTAAGAGCTTGCTCTTTTCGGCAGCAGTTGGAATAATTTTTGCCTTTACTCCGGCCTTCTTTTAGTTTAGTGAAAATCTAATAAAAAGATTATTTCAACACATAAATCGAATTGGGGGCGATTGTTTCTTGTAGCGATGGGGTTGGAGAAAATTGCCGTCGCAAAGACTGACTCTTACCGCATGGAAAGACGAAAAACGATCTGCCAGCATTGTAGTAGAGGCATGTAGGGTATTATCCTACTGCCGCTCCGATTGCCACTACTGTTAGTAATAGCAGGTAAATTTCGGTTTGATTTTGACTGGTTTCTGATTTTTAAAGCATTATAGTTAAGAGTTAGGGGGTGGTCGTTTGGCTTGCAGCAGGCCTTCACATAAAGCCCCTTCATTCATTCCTTCAGCCAGACGCCCTGTCCAGTTTTCGATGATAACAACAACGATCTGCTTGTGGCTAGCTAGCTGACTATGCTGACCTAGCTTTACATAGCGTACTTCTTCCTTCGTCCACACTCAGCGATTTCAACTAGTTATTATTACCTGCCACTACTGCCGCCGGTGCTGCTTCTGGGCTGGTCACCACACCTTTTGCATTATAGACCCTCATTGCGGCTGCGGCCTGTTGTCTAGCCATTGTAATTGGTTGTGCCCAAAAATCTCCGACTACCTATCACGCCATTCGTCCGAATGTTTTGGTGAATACCTAATTAATCTGTGTGAACGTTAACCAATGTATTTCATTGAACCTGATTGGATTTGTAAGTAAATACATTGTATAGTTGGTCAATTGAAATCGCTGCGATAATCCAGCCGTCTGCTTGCTCTTGATCGAACCACAACAGCTGTCTGACCGACCAACAAGATAAGCGATGCTGAAGCAAAAAATATTCATGAAATCATCATCAGTGAAGTTGCCTAGCATTAAACCAGCTTTTCATGAGGGTAATCTTATTTTACCCGCTATACACAATGAACAATGCGGAAATATATATGGACGCAAGTCACCTCGGCGCCATTTTCTCCGTATTTTAACGTTAGTATTTGCGTTAAGGAAATATATGGTTCCTGTTGGAATCTGGTATGTCCTTCAAGCGTGTCGTTATGCTATACAATCGTAATAAAGAAGACGAGAGACAACGAATTAGACTGATTCGTAAACAAACGATTGCCAATTGCTAACATCCGTTCGAAATGAGGCTGGTTACTGATTTTGTTCTTTTGATTTTGCTGGCTCTGCTACACCGCCGTAGTCGTCACAGTGGATGATGGTCTCGGCGGTTCGTCTTCCGCGTTCCCTGTTAGATTTGGACTTCGGTTTTTCTGATACGAAGTATTTTTGGTCGTAAGCCGGGAGTAGCAATAGCGGTAATGATAAAAATAGGGTTAGTCTGATAGTTCAAGATGACGGAAGGTCCGTTGTGATGCTGAACGCGGTGATGCACGCACACCTGAGAAGATACAAGCAAATATTGCCGATTTCGCCGTCGGTGTATTTTCGACGTCACTGCTGAACCATATCTGCCTTCTTACCAGTAGTTTCATTAATATAGTATCATAACAGCAACGATCCAAGAAAAGGCCCGAGTCCGTTGAAAGACAATGCGAGTCGACACGGTAAACCCTTGTTCCCCTAACCTCGATAAGGGTTCGACAACAACAGTAAAGCCGGGCCGAAAACACGTATACCGACTAAGTACCCTCCCTCTGTGTGTAATAGGCTTATTCACAAAATCCGTGTTTCAAGTAGAATTTTGGTTATTAGGAGACAAAACACGCCTATAAAATAACGATAAGGAAGTGAATTAAAAATGGCGTACTCTGAACATTGTTCGAAAGCTTACATCGCAAATTGAGAACCGCTAACACATCCTATAGTATAGACGATGCGGGAATACTGATCCAACTATTGTGTGTGACTATGTGTCGTTGCGTTTCCGAGAAGCGCTTCCATATAAGCACAACAATTAGCTCCCTTTAAATATTGTGTATTTCCTATCAAGGTAACTCTAAGGGCCAAGAAATCCGGAAAAAAATTAGTAAACTTTGCAGTTTTATAATATTATAGATCTATAGATATTGGTGATAAACCATTATTATTATATAATTATAGTGGATACGACTACCTCTACTGGCCATGTGCATAGATGTCGGCGGACATATATCGCCTTTCGATAATACTCGGCGAAGAACTAGTTCAAGCACAACTAGACCGCGAAGAGGTATAGAAAGACGACTTTGGTGTAGTCCTATATTTTTTCAAATGAAGTACGTCCTCAGTTGAACCCAGCATAAGCATCCTTGAAATCAATAACTTAGAGGATGAAGCGAATGAGGTTGAGTGCGGAATCGCACTTTAGACACCCTCACCGTAGGCGGTAGCCTATTGAATAATGCGGAGCGAGCCTGAGAGGAGTAGGTACACATGCAAAAAGAACTTCGTTAAGCCAACATGGTCCGTGCTCATTCAGACAATAACGGCCTTTGATAGAAGTAGTTTTGCCAAAATTTGTTGTTCAATAGTACTATAAAAATGAGCTTAGGGGGCAAAACAGTAACATAAATCTTTGTGATAACGATATTTTCTTTGTCGGCATCAGATACTAAAGTTCCCCTAAGCCAACGACCCATCCGATTATCTCCGATACACTATACATTAGTTGTATGCGTCAGTACATATAGTCGACAAGCTTTCTGGCTCTGCCCCCTAGCTGCAGTTGTTCTTACGACCATGTTCACTTTGTTTTTGTTCAAGGGACTCTGCTTCGGCCTTCAATGCGAACCGGATTGATCATGCATTTTTGTTGCTAGGTTGAATGGCTAACAACGTTAGCTGACGATACAAGCGACGCTACAAAGCCCATAAAGTTATAGATGATACCACAGCGGACCAGTAGAATGCGTCAGAGGCGCAAGGAACAAACGACTAGTAAAGACCCCTAAATACATACACATATATTAAACGGAAACACACGTATAGATAGGGTGACATGCAGATACTTTTGCACGATAGCTCACGAATCGTAAGTTGTATTCGAGTCGCGTGAGAGTTGCGTGTCGTGTCGTGTCGTCCCAAGCGGCAATCACCCTGTTACCCTGGTATTGTTGCCGCTGTTATCGTTGTCATAATCGGAGCCGCGTCGCGTGATCCTGGCTGGCCATCCCGATTTGTTGAGAATAAAGCAAACTTGAAAAGCCGCCTAATTTTGATGATGAAAGCAGGGCCAGCAGCGGCGGTAGAATTTGGTCTCCATCAGCAACAGCGACCAATGCTATCCTAGGCAAACGTATGTGGTCCGCTACGGATTATTTTGCTCTCCGATTGTTGGTGCTTCTGTAGCAATCCCGTTATATTCGACCTGGTCGGCTCGTTTTCCCCTGCAAGTCGTCAATAAGAGTGTCAACCACTGACCGTGGTGCATCGTGCGCCGTCAAGTAGTTCATCTTAGCATTGCTTGCGGTATCGCACCAATGGGAGTTGAATTTGCTTCTGCCACTCGGTAGTAGATAGTCGACTCGGCGTCGCTTTACATGCCTGGGCATCTATATATGTATGTGTGTGTGTCTCTGCAATATAAAATATCATTTATCTCATGACTATGTATCGCTATGACTTCTTTTGACCTTTATCTTGTTTCGTCTGGAGTTGTAGTGAATAACTATGTGTATTCTATCCATTATGTCTGTACCTTCTTCTCATGACAATTACCGTTTGCCGTAGCGCTGCATATTTGTGTAAACCAATGCCCTCAGTACTGTACACGAGGGGTGACGCCTTTTGCCGCCGGTGATTCCCTACAGAGGTCGACGAAGTTTTCATAGTCGACCAATGATCGAGTAGCCGTTTTCAGCGGCGGCAAGCATGCAGAGCTTGCACTTTCTGCACCCTACTGGGGCCGCTGTTGATCTTAGTATTGTCCTTACGGTGTGAAGCTCTTGGGGCTCGTGTACGACGAGCTTCATGTCGTTATCGACCGATGTCCAGATTCTGCCAATAAAAGCTAGTTGTGGTACGAGAATGAGGCTTGACTTTGGTGATAATACTGATTGACCTGTGTGTTGTCGTCACCCTCAGCCACACAAGGAAAAAGGGCTCATATTGCTTCATACGTGTACAGATACTATATATTCCTGCTTTAATTGTCACTGATCGATGATCGCTGTTTTTTTGGCAGTGCTCATAGTTCCTGACAATCATGTTCGGCAACACAACAAATGGAACAGAATGTCTGCAACAACAATAATACCGAATATATATTCATTTAGCATAGTTATTCCAGGTTACCGGTTAGCGGATCCTGTAGCAGCAGATGATCCGGCGACGCAAGCTGGCCGGCCTCTTGGCCTAGTGGCGCTCATACTACTTTTGATTAGTGATATCCAAAACTAAGTAAGCGATGGTCAACTGGTGACCGAATTCTGTTGCTGTTGTGCCATGCCATATTCTTTAACGGTTGCATCTAGACTTTGTATTCTGTACATAAAACGGCTAAAAGTTCTAGGAGGCCTTAAAGGCTGCCGATCGAAAGTTCGCTTCATTAGCTTCTACCGCACAGGCATATACAGTGCCAATAGCAACGTTGTTGTCTCGTAGCATTCGTAGTTAATGAATGCAATTGACCATATCTAGCTGATGCGTCCTTCCTCAGAGCATCAACGACTGCTGTGCGTCGTTGATGCTCGAGTCAACGTTAGTCGTTATCCCTATTGTCCACTCCGCTTTTCTTGGCCTCCGACGATGATGTAAAGGTCCGATGCGAATTAGTCTATTCCTACTTATGAGCCTTATCCAGCCTTCGCTAATTTTTTCTATGATGGACACATCATAAATCATATCGCCTCGCTATGCTTATTGATATGGTTGGTGTACAGCCTTGCATACTAGTACGCAGAGATCAAGCTTAAAGTGAATGTTTCTATAATTAGAAAAACCGTACGGCCGTTAACGAGCTAAGTTATACCAACAAATGGAGGCCGAAGCGCGTGCCGGCAATAGATTGATAGTAAGTAAATATAAGGAGAGCCCTGATTATACAACCAGTTGATTTCTTGCCCGTTCTAATAGCAAACGATGGGGCCAATATAGTAATGACAGAGAACTTTATGGAAAAGGTGGTACAGAGGAGCTGTTATTGGTTCTCGTTCCAGCTAATAATGCTGAAGTACGCTGAGTTATTGGCCTATTTTAAAGTTCAAACACTTTAGCAGATACTGCTGAAGTATTCATCTAGGGAAGGTTATGTATTAAACACGAGGAGGTCGGTACTATCATGCAAAAAGTAAATTTCTCGTGAACAATGACTAACAAAAATACACCAACAGTAATAACAATAGATATATCCATTTTGTATTAGAATATATATACTTAAATACAAAAAAAAAAAAAAAAAGCAAGATATAAAGCCAATACGCCAGTAGCCGGTAGCGGAACAGCGAACATTTGAACGAATAATAATATAGTTGATCTCTGTTTTTTTTTTCAAACGAATCTCGCCGCAGTACACCATTCCGATGCAATTAGTAACAATAACATGTGAAAACCATGAAAACGATCTACAATCATAGAAATCCCAACCTCAACTTACTCCTAAGGACCAACCTCTGATAGCGCTAGAACCCTTCTAGCCTTAAGCTATCCAGTTGGGAGCGTCGTCACATGCACTCGTCTACATATGACACTATAGTAAGCAGTAGGAAAAAACGTGTGCACGTCCCCACATATTGAAACGCAGTTCTGCTAGATATAGGTAGCGCAAGGAATTGCACCACCAAAAAAAAGGCGTATTTCTTTAATATTGCTATCGCTAGTACACCTGCACGCGTTGTTCTATTTCAACAGTATACAGATGCGAAGTCGTATAGCTGACAGCTGTGGCCGTAACGACGTTATTCCTTACGCCTATATACTGCCATTATGTTTTGCACGTTCCGTTTTCTGTGGCCCAGCTGTAAACTAGATGGATTTTTAGTGGACGCAAAGTAACCGTCTGTGAGCAGTTCCCGCAATGTGGCTAGAAATCAAGGGAACGACATCGGCGGCGGCGGCGGCGGCGACGGCGACAATAAAGTTGGCTAGGATAATAATTACTATAGTAACAACGACGTAGGCGACAATAACGAAACCTAAATGAGAGAGATATAACGACGGCTTTTACAAACAATCGCGGTTCGTATCGTTATTGCAACTATTGCTGGTGCAAACGTTCTCAATTTAACGCCGACGGTGACGTTAACCGTCCAGCTTCCGTTCAATTGCCCAATCTTCAATAGCAACTCCCGTTTGGCGTTGTTGAGATAGTGTAGCGCCAAGGGTCGTCTTGCTCACTCTGATGCGACGGGAACGGATTGCAATGATGTAGGTGGCGCGGGCGAACAAACGAGCACGCACTCTGCTTAGTCGACGGACAAGTTACGTACTAACAATAACCGAAACACTGAAATGTTTGCGGCCATGTTTACGTGTGTGCGTTCGTACGTGATTCACGCGGTCATCGCCACCGACCGCTTATTTAGTACACATCGTCTTGTGGACGAATATGGCGGACCTCGCCAACGTTCTGGCGTTATGTGGGGGTTGACTAGCAGCTGACTGTGGTGGCATCTCTGTTGTGACCTAGCGTATTACAAGATAAGAGCGTCGATCATCAATCTTACATATAGAAGGTTATACCATACCGGTGATTTTAATAATCATATTGATAAAATTGTGGGATCTATGATGATAATAATAATAAGTGCAAGACGTGTACTAGTGTATAGTTCTAATCAAAGTAAAATGAATAGAACGTACGCGAAAAAAGCCGTGTCAAAACAACGTACATACTTGGCTTCGTTTAATAAACAACCGCTTGGAGAAGTTTTACTTATCACTGGTCCAGAGAAAGCTTCTGTACGTAGAAGTAACGCGTATAAAAACTTAAAATTTTGAACGTCCAGGTCGAAGCTGACAAGGAGAGACGAAACGTGTATCTATGACGATAAGAGCTAGATTAGCTAGTTCAATTAACAACTTGAATAAATACTATAACATGTAGTAAGAGATAGAGAAAGATGGTCGCACCATCAACCTCAACCGAAACGACGCGCACTTGTTGTGATATGAAGTGCGTCTTCATCGTGTCCTCACATCTCAGTTGCTTTGAACGAAACGTCAGTCGCCCAATTACGACTCGGTCTGGCACCGAGTGCCGAAGTGGCATCGTTTGTCATCAATACTCATGTTTTCTTCGAAAAACAGCAATACTTTGAACTATTTCGTATTACTAAACAGAGCTGTCAGTACCAGGCCATTGCTAACGGAGAACTTTTTTTTAAGAAAAAGAAACCATGGTGCGCGGGTATCCCATACCGTACACGTCTTGAGTAACTGTCACGCTAACATCCTGCATAAAGTACAAACGCTGCAGACGTCCTGTCGCTTATGGGCGTTAGACAGGCTGACATCGACATCATCACTCAGCCACTGTCATTATTATTGTCGTTGTAAGTACCATCAATGGATAAAGCACCGAGGTTCAAATTCGGATTTCCATTTTCCCAGCATTAGTAATCCATCAGGGCAATCATTAGTGTCATCAACGAATGTTATTGGCCGAAAGATCAGCTATTATGCGGCATGCGTCGCCACATAATGCTTCCAGCCTTACAAACTACAACCATACACGAAGTCGACGATGTCGCAGGGTATGCAAGAAGTGGAGCGTTCGTGAAGTCGCATGACTATGGTTGGTAGATCGCCGTTGAAAGTTTTCCATAAGGTTGTTCCTGCCGGTAGGTCGTTTGCCGTTCCGTAACAAGGTCCTTTTTGCTCCTTTCAAACGATGTTTCTCTTGCTACTACTTCCGCTTTTGCTTCTGTTAAAATTGCTGACACACACAGCAACCAATGCGGTGTAAATTCATGCCAGCTTGAACGATGACGCTATCTACGAGTGGCGCGCTGCGCATAAAAAACGAACAGAGTTCTAAGGTTGGTATGACACCACTGGTAACAGGTCAATCAGCAGAACTGTCAGTAGATAAACGGTTACCTTCTTCTTCTACGTAAAATGCGTATATCACGTACAGCTATGCAGAAGCACAGTGACGATTACCACCACGACAACTGCAGAGCAGTAGTATGTAGTAGAACTCATATGAAAATGTAGGTACAATGTGTTGTAACGCTCGTTTTGTAAGTGGCGACTAATGGACGATACTTTCACGAACACAGATTGTATCATATGTGCACTTAATTAATGCTGTTTTTAGTGGGCCACCAGCCAGATGCACACCGACTTCGTTTCGGACTTCCTCGGACAACCAGAATTAGTCGAGCGGGTGCATTAGGTCGTCAGATTCGCACAGACAACGATATCCTGCTGCGCAAGCAGCAGCAGCAGCAACAGCAACGATATACAATAGCATTCTAAGGCTATTTTTTGCGTTTTCATTCGTATTACTGATAGCACTGATTGAACCCCAAACGGAAAAAGGCGATCATAATGTCCATGCACGCGTTCGCTACGTAATCGGCCGAAGCTTGCGTTCCATTAGGGTTGCTTAACTGCTACTATGGTTTGAGGTTCGCGCGCATCCGTCCAAATCTATCTGTGTACGTATATATGAGATCCTGTATTACATATCGGGCACGTAACGCTGATGCTGATGTGACGGATGCTGTTGGTTGAAACTTTGGCCTCGTTGGCTATGAGCGCCAAATCAGCAGGCCAGGTAGTTTTACTGGGCCAAGAAAACGACAAATGCTAACGCAGACCGTCCGGGCAATTCCGTGAATTATTCAGGACCTGCTAAAGCAACAAGGGTAGGCTAACTTTTGCTAATATTACTTGTCGTTTCGACTTGTATTGGCCTTGCTGCTGACGATAGTCGACGGTGGCACCGAAAAATCTTGAAAATGAAAAGCGAACGGAGTGAAAGTCCGCCCGAAGCAGTAATGAGGCCATGGTAAGGATGCGGTACCGATTCTCGCTACTAAGCCGATTGTATCACAGTTATAGACAACAGCAGGACTGATCAACGTAATCAGGTTCAAGAGCTCTTTATGGAACAGGAGCCTTTAATATTAATAATAATAGCGTAAGCGATAAGAAAGTTTACGCCGCAGGAGGATCCCGTATAATAAAATAGCATTGATATTATATGCCCAACACATTCAGTGTTGGGGGTGCGATATAATCGAAGCTGATATCGCTGATGATTAAGATAAAGATGAATACATTGGTCTGAAAATTGACCCTGAAGAAAAATCTGACACGTCATACTTCATCTATAACGCATGCACATTGGTTGTCACCGTTAGCATGCCTTTTATGTAGTATTTGTATATATATATACATACATGTATATGTGCTAGGAAATAAAGTTGAAATGCACAAAAATGAAAAGAGTACCAACGTGTCAGACTGTCGCTAGACTTTTTCTTTGCTAGTGACCGAACTGAAAATAGGGGGTAACGAGAAACTACAAACAATATATATAAAACTTTAACTTACCTAGTATCTGTTCTCTCACTATTCATTCATGTTTCGTTAAAGTCGGCCAACAATAAGAATTTTTTTCCGACCTAGTTATTTAAATTGAGTCATACTCCAAATCCAAAAGACAATAGCGTTGGCTTATCGTGCAATTCTCGACTACAACAACGTAACAGTGTCGCACCTAATTTTTTTCTTCGCCCCCGATTTGTTGCCCTGTCATCGTTAACTCGTTATCCTTTTATTCCGTTGTCATCATCTGTGCGATGGGTCGCATTTTCATGGTTGTTTGCAAATATTGTTATATATAGCGTGTGTATAGGAGAGGTCGTAGTATGAATACCGCGAAGACCTTGCCTTCGACTATTATTACTGCTGTTACATTCAGTAGCATTCAGTTAGCTGATGGGCGGCAGCTGCTGCATGATCCGTTTGGCGTCATGGTCATTTCAGTGTGGTCAGCGGTCAGTTAGTTATGTAGTAAATGAGTTGGAAATCCTGTCGTTGCCTTCACTTGCGGCAACACGGCAATCACGTCTAGAGCAACAGTAACGTTCGTATTCTTTACGCTATAACTGCAGCAGCGTAGAAATCACCGTTGCCGCCATCGCCACGCAAATTATTACAATATATTATAATAATACAACTGGCTAGATTGGTTCCTATTTTTATCCAGCCAACTTACACTATAGGCCGCCCACTCGACGACCAAACATGGCCCCCTTATCGCTGCTCCCATCCCCGCTACTCCCAAGACTAGAAGCGAAGAAGACAAGAAGGAAAATTCGAAATTCTAAAGATAGAAGCATCCGATAACGGCAACGAAAGAACAAATTACGGCAGCGGCCGTCGCAGCAGCAGCAGCAACAACGTCCGCTATGGTAGTGATTTATACATGGCCAACAGTGGCGAACACAAAGTATTGCTCGCGCTTCGCGCGCAGCAACCCACTCTCCTATCAATGCGAAGGAAATCTGGGTGAGCAGCTTTGATTCCAAAACGTGTTGGCACGAAACATGGTAGCCCCGTTGCGTTGCTTAGAATCGCCCATGACGACAGACGAAACAAATGCATAGATGTTAACGGAACATAGTGGCCTATAGAAAGGTAGGATCGGCTAGTGCATAGCGCGCTCACCACGTTATTAGTCTACCACCTCCCTTAAATGTGTGTAATGTAGGTAGCGTATCAAAAAAGGTCACGACAACTGGCGGAATTGTTCCTGATTTAAACGGTGTCACGATCAATAACGGTAGCGTTACAGTTGTCGACGAACACGGCTGTTATATGGCCACAATGAGTTTTTGATAATCGAGCCCTTGTATGAAGTGATAACGGTAACGGCAGCATTGGCAGTAACCACAAAAGCGACCACGAGTTAAGGCACGTACGTGCAAACACTTGACCAGCACAGTGCATAGCCTTGATGATGTTGATGATGGCCGTGGGGGGGGGGGGGTGAGTAGTGCATTCCTATTAAAATATCAGTTCAATGTTGGTGTGATTTGAAAGGAGTTGGATAAAAGCGGTGAAAATTACAGAAATGAAACATTGATTTTGGAGATTCCGCAATAACATCATTTGTCATATATATATATATTGATGACCAACTACCAGAATTGCCGCCCTTAAGAGAGGCTGAAGGATCTCGACAACAAAAATTATGTGTTCTTTGTATTGCCGCGGCGGCTTCCTAATCTCTGTGTATTCCTAATATGATCGTGTATTCATTGCGTTTGATTGCTGCAGCGTGTCCTATGCACGCTATACACAGACTAGCTATCAAGAGTTGGTCCAAGGAAAGCCCGCGAAAGAAAGACAGAAGCCTCACTTTTGGTTAACATGGATCAGGGTTGGGGTACACACATCTGCGGCCGGTCAGGCGGTCTCTGAACATAATCGTATAAGATTTGTTATGTCAGGGAATTACAGTTCTATAATGACTATGGCTTGATATCAGCAGGATTTTCTATATTCAGTATTACAATGGCTAAATACGATGAAACGTCAGATTCCTATAAGGGATATAGAACAACATCGATCTTGGAACCTACTCGTTGCTTAATTACCGTGCATTTTAATTCTAATATTGCTGAAAACACATTGCCTCTTGCCTCGTGACGAAGTGGACTGACGAACCCCACTAACATCTAGAATCTTGTGTATAACACCTCGTCACATTATAGACCATCATATACAATGTAATTTATCGCTTAGCAATCGGCTAAGTACATAAGACACTGAGGCATATATATATACTATTAATATTATAATTATATAATATTAGGTTGCCTCTTTATGCTATATCATCTTCTAACTCCAGATAGCCGTACCCTTGTGCCTGAACTGCCCTAACATTAGCACGCGGGAAAAATGGCTGCCCAAACAAGAGTTCAAAGAAGTTACGTTATCCGTTGTTTACCCATTAGCACCCTCTCGGAATATAATTAAGTCATTTAATGGATATTTGGAAGAGATCAAGCTAACGCACGTATGCAAAAATTCAAAATTTAATTTGATTTCGGATCAGCAGTATGGGATAGTTTCTTGGTCGATTAATATATACTTGCTGACAATGTACAAAATATTTTGTTTATGTGAAATCGCTACTACCGAAACCGTATGCTCTAAACCTTTTAGTTTATAGCGAGATGAAGGCAACTTGCTTTATCGATGTTCAATGCCCCTTTCCTCCATTTCCAACGTGTTCCGTCTGGATTACATACTATAACTGTGCAATACGCTTATGTACTCGGCATTTGCTTTTCTTTCTATTGCTATTTCAGGTTCTGGACTAAATTTTAAGTAATCTTATTCGTTCTTATTCGTATCTAGACGTTCTTATGCTATGGAAACAAGAAAGGGTTAGTTTGAGAAGCAGTAGAGCTTGATTCACCACGAGCTATACGTTCTTGTACTTACATTACATCCTCATTCAAAGTTTGCTCTTGACAGTGCTGACAAGCGCGAAGGCAACTTCCGGGAACCTATTGAGTAGCAAACGCGACTCAAATTAAAATTACCCCCTATGTCTTTTATGGAAATCGATCGAATTACAGTCGATGCTCTGCTACAACATCTCTCTATTATTTACGTGTGTATGGTTATTAGTATTACTCCGACCCTCTCCATGAGTACTTGAAAAATTCTTCCTTACTTCTTAGTATATCCCGAATCGAATTCATGCAGTTTCAAGACAAGTAGGTCAGATATCCCCTTGTAGGTTTGTTCTGCTTTCCACATTTGTCAACAACACAGTTATCTAGAAAAAACCTATCCCTGTCTCCTTCTGACAAATGACCGTTAACTGTTTTAAACGTCCTACTAACACCTGGCGTTGTCTGGTTGAGACGGGCCCGGGTACGACGTAGGACAACGGCCCCAACGCGTTACAGTTTCTCAAATCGAACAAAAGCCGCAGTCGGAGCAGCTCTAATGCCAGCAAAATAAACAGTAGTGGATTACTAAACGAAGCAGGGAAAATGTCTTCAACAATAAAACTATATATTAAACGTATGACGAACGCGCGTTGTGCGCTCTGCGTCTTCGCCTACTGATGATAACGATGACATCCCTGCAGCTAGGGAATAAACCTGTGAACGAACGAGCACTCACATTTATCCGGATCCGATTGCGCCTGAAAAACGTTTGATCCTTCGCTATACTAGACGCTTTTTCCTAACACGCTGTTAACTCTAGCAGGTAACAATGGCAAGTAATGGCCTGAATGACAAAAAAAGAATGTCCTATTTATACGTAATGCCCACGCAACACCGACAACGACGATGAATGGAAACAACACTAATGAAACAAGCGAAACACTAACTAGAACGAATCTGCAAAGACGACTGCAGTAGCGGCACCAGCGACAACTGTGGAAAACAAAGCATCATGACAGTAACGTAAAAACAAAAAGGTCCTCTTCCCCTGAATGTCGATAATAATCAGCGTTATCGTTCGAACTATTTCACGTATACTAAAGGGAAACGAGGATAAGCTATTCGTCGTGTCCAGATGATTGAATCACCTAAATATTAGCTGGAACAGAGGTCAACGAAGATTCAAGTTGTAAAAAATGTCTTAAAGCCGAAGCTTGAGTGCCTGTTTGTGTTATTTTCCGTTTGTGCGTGTGTGTGTCTTTGTTTATTTATTTGATTATTTGTTAAAGTTGTACAAGCTAAGTGAGCGAGGGTAGAATGTAACTGCAACCCGAAAAGTTTGGCTGCTCTAGTTGTTTACCCTGTACCTAGGATAGGTTTGCATACGAATTCGTCTGCTGCCGAACGGCTGGCGAACTACAAGCGGCAGTGAATAAATAGACCCGAAGTAGCCGGTAGAGAAAAGCAGAATAGAGACGGGAAGACGGAGATCAAGCTACATGGAAAACATGACAAAAAACACCATCGCTAATCTTTGGTTTAGGACAAATAGATGTGCGTATTGTGCAAGTATCCTGTAGTATAGTCAATACGATAGCCAAACGAGCACCGATGATATGTGGGCGACCTTTTTCAGAGGTTACAGATATGTAACGCATCATTTCCGTAAAAGTTTTTAGGAATCTAGAACACAAATAGCGGAAAAATGAAGAGTGAAGACAATAACAAATTTAAGTGTTGTAGCGTCGCCATATTTCGCATAGTAAAAAGGCAACAACGTGAAATGAACAAGAAGACTAACTTTATCATATTAGCAAGGCAC
Organism: Varroa jacobsoni; assembly: GCF_002532875.2. Taxonomy (NCBI): domain Eukaryota; kingdom Metazoa; phylum Arthropoda; class Arachnida; order Mesostigmata; family Varroidae; genus Varroa; species Varroa jacobsoni. The sequence continues at coordinate 50,974 of NW_019214804.1, forward strand.
GAATATATGAATATAAATCCCTATTATTAATTTTGCCTGTAAAGATTTTTGTGTTTTCTTTTTTTTTGAGTTATGTTTATTCTTACAGTTATTAGCTATACTATATCAGTCAAAAAGCACCAACGATGACTAAACATCGATCGACATGAGGCCCCTACGGGCGTATTAAAAAATGTTTGACCTCAGGAAATTCCCGGAGTTAATATTTTTTTAAATCAGCTTAATTTTTCTTTCGTTTGTAGTTGTACAGCACGAACTCATAATGTACGACGCCACACACAGATAGTCCAATTGATTATCTGAACTGCTCCTTCGATAGAGGACCGTGCCTATGTCGTTCCATAGTTCTATAATAATAATAGTAACAAATTATATATAGAAGATCATGTCACTATATTGATGCTCGCCCAGCATATCCACTTGAATGCTATTCGAAACCACGTTTTTTCACTCCTACCATTTGATGATATGCAAGAACTTTGATGATTAAGCTAAATATAAGTTAAGCCAACAAACAACCAGAAGTCTAAACTTCAAATACCCCTCCTTTTCTCGTAATGATGTGCGGTCGTACTTGGGCGGGACGTCTCCCGCCATTTTTTGGAAGACGATTACGGCGGCCTAGGTCAACCCTCTAGACACGCATTTATTTGGGCTGATTCGTGTGGAAACACCGCCGTGTGATATGTGTGGAATGGTTTGAGTTAAGCTACCTAACAAATATTATCTGGGTGAATAAATCTGCATATTCGTGATGTTTATGGTCTTTGATTGTTCTCGTATAATATTTACAGGTTCCATTTTCTTTTCATGCGCGCTTCTTTTTGTAATAACATTTTTGTAACTGTTATTACAAAAAGATTGTTGATATGTTACGGTTTCGCTCACCGTGGTACCGAGGCAGGTACACTGGGTGTAAGACTCCGTTCGTAGATTTAGCCGGATAGCTTGTCCCTTTTGCTTCTACCCGGTCTTGCAGTTCTTTTGACCCATTCTTGTTATAATCTTAATTACTTCTGCATTGTTAGTGTAGAAAAATTGCCAACTAATTTCTGTTCACACAGTGCGTGCCCAGGCGGCACTGTTCATTGACGCTGACGATAGCGTCGATTGTTGGTGACAAGAGTGCGCGTTTTGATGTTCCTATGCTTTTTCTTTTTTTTTGCCTTTTGCTACTTTTCAAAGCGCGTCTCTTATAGGGGTACGTCTAAATACACATGCATTGTGTATGTTCCGCAGTTCGGTTTTCGAATGCTAGGTATACTGGGTGCCTACAAAATGATGAAGAACCTGTAGATGCAAGCGACGACCTTTTTCGCCTTTTGGCGTCGAGAAAGAATAGGTTGGTAAACAAAAAAAAACACTTTCACCTCTACCATTTGACTTGCTCTCATTAGGTTAACTGGGAACACCGGTGAACAGGGGCGGACGGGTGATGACGTCGTAAAGAGGGCAAAAAAGGATGACTGGTCTAATGAAAAAAACGAATACGCACAAAACCAATGCCGCTTTCTGTGCGATTCGCTATAGTTGACTGCTTTATAGCGCTTTCGACTGGACTATCGATTAAATTGCTTCAAGTTATTTATACCATTTCTAGCTACGTTTATAAAGCACAGTATCCTAACAGGGGGATTTGAGATAACGTATTTTCAAATGTTTACCTTGAGCTTTTCCACGATTTAACTTATTGTATCAATTGCATACCAATCGATGCTACTCGAAGCGTGATTACCCTTCAAGGGCGGAAATTTTAGTTTTTTTTTGTATTTATTGCCTAATACAGACAAACTGAACAGTGAAGGAACATAAACAAATACAATTAATACTAATAAATTATAATTAGAATCAAAAACAAACACACGATTCAATGATCTTAAGAGTTCTAAACCAGTGTAGATTTCCCTGTGTAGTTAAATGTTGACCGCGCTACGAACGAAGCTCGGATAGCGCGGACTTAACAATAATGACAATAATAAAATGTTAACGACAATAGACGTTATAATATAAAGCTATAATACTTCGTAAGGTGTCCTAGAGGTTAACATATGATAAATGAACCGCGTATATAAATAATATATGGGAATTTTTCTTGTTGTCGTTCACAATCGTACCGACTTTTTTTGATAAACAGAAGCGAGCTACTTGTAATAAGAAGATTACATTTCATATTCTATTGTAAAACTACAGCTAGAAAAGTTATCTCTGCCTTCGATAATAGCCAGCTCTGTTCTTTCTAGAAACGTTTTCTTTTCTAAATTCGCGTTCACTCGAACACTTCACGAATCGAAATTTTGAATTGAAACCGAACGAGTCAACTACATCGAAGGCTTCCCACGTGCGAAGGCGGCAAAATTCAAAAATATGTAAATTGTTAAAATCAAATTATGCACAACTACAACAGTGTAAGGCTTAAAACTAATTGCTACAATCTCCATTTCATAATTGATTTCGCGCCGTATATGTGTTGATATAGAAAGCCCAAAATATACCAATTTCCTTTGTCCACTTCAGTTTTCACAGACATCTCGATACAAACGCACGTTTCCTTCCTAGCATTATTGAGGCCATACTACGGAGCCCTACGAAACACTATCTGGTGCTGTATATATAGATAATATATATATCTATATATACAGCACCAGAGTTCTTCTATGCGTAATTGAGCCGTTGTATATTTGCAGCTAGGGCACAAAGGAATCAACTAAAAAATGTAGTCTTATCACTGGTCTACAGTGTAAACAACACAGCCCTCTATTGAATACCTGCTTGAACTAGGTAGAAAATGTTATAAAGGACGGTAGCCGTCGTGTTACTCTCGTAACCAAGAAGGAATACTATGTAGGATTCTCTTTGTCCGTCTGACGGTGGATACTTCAGGTACGTATTTTAGGCGTTGACCTATGGCCGGCTTATTCTAATAACAACTTGAAAACTTAGTCAACATGTCGGCCGAGCGATTGCAAACCGAAATCGGCATGTTAATACTCATCCGAGTCGTCTATGGACAAGTTGGCTCAGCCGACTTCATCTGGGTATGCTTCGATAATCGAATTAGCGCGTCAGCAGAGGATCAACTTAGGCCCCAAAAATCACCGAGTTGCAGACTCAAACTTGGTGGAAAAGGGTAATCTAGTTTGTTATTAGTCAAAGTTTTTTTAGTTGAACATTGAGCTATTTTTGGTAACGTAAAATATTTGGTTGTTTAAAAGTAAACGTCTAAATTTCAACCGTTTCATGGAAACGTAAGAACTGGCACCCACATTTTACACTTCTCACACGTTGCTAAAAGCACTCGATTGTGTTGAAAATTGTTATCCATAAAAAATTAGCTGTAGAAGTACGATATCTAGCTTCA
>NW_019214805.1:0-54276 GCF_002532875.2 Varroa jacobsoni
TATATAGAGAAACAAGCGTTGTACCCTTACAGCGGTAACGCATCTACCGCGGTACGTAACAATAGCATCCAGCCTACGTCCGATAAGGGTTACGTACATTCAGTTTTGTTGCAGTAGTCTCCACGGTCAGACACTCTGGAAGCACCTAGTCAGAAGTTGTTCTATGCTAAAAACAATTTCAATTTTTAATCAATCTCACTCGTATTGTCACAGAAAAGTAACATTTTCGAGCTGACCTTTTTTCACTATGTGAAATGTTTGTGGGTTTCTGCCCATAAATATTTTACATAGAGTATGTCTATGGGGTACGAATTGTTCGATTTCAAATGAAAAGTCCATTAGTATCTGACGTAGACAGACGGAATAGAAGAGGCACCTAGCTATTTGTCCATATACCTCGTGCACAATAGGGATCTGATCTGTAGTGAACAGATTCGAATGCAGCTTATAACTTGAGCCCGGTTATTTATTATAGAGGTAAATCCAATAAGCGCATACACTCATCGTACACTTGCGTGCAATGTTACGCTGTCAGAACAATTTTGACAACAGAATTACAAAGAATATATGCGCATCACATTAGAAAATATAAAACAAGCTATAATACCCCCTTCGTAACAATGGAGGCTGTGTGGCTTTCACTCGAATGAGTTGTCGGCGAACGATTGAGGTTAAGGTCTTTGACGATTGCCAGCAACCACATACAAACTGTCGCAAGCTATAACATACGTTGCCAAATGTTACCATTTAGACAAAAGGAAGAGATTTGTTTCCCAGCAGTATTCCTGCATGGAACAATCGTTCAACGCACTCCACAAAAAGACCTTCACAAAACTGAATAATCCGTGACTTATATATAGCGCTATAGAGACGTACATGGCATTCCTATGAGTAGTTTCTGCCGAATGCCATCTTACAATTTGTGAACTAAGCCCCTAGAACGACCCACTGTATGTGCTTCATTGTGAGCAGCTTTTCTGTATGATAATGGCTATGAATTTGGATTGGTTCTGAATGGGTCCGTTTCTTATATGTTGTATGGCCGGAAAAACATTAACAATTTTCAGATACATTTCTTTAAGACGACGTATCTCAGATCGAATAAATCTGACTGCGATTTGGCAGTAATAGATGCGCTAAAACAGCTAGACCGAATTCACTCATACAAAAAATCAAATTCCTTGGGAACGAAAATGAAATTTCCGTAAAAATTAATTTTATTGTTCTTATTATATATATATAATATAAATATAATATATTTTAAAATGTCATGGGACAAAACCACAAACGCTACCTAAACCCATGAAAAACTGTGTGCTGTTTACGGCCAGAATGCGTTATCGAAAAAAGAAAGAAAACACAGCCCAAAGGCTTTTACTTCGGAAGTTTCGATACAAAAGATGCTCCTCGTAGTGGCCGAATAATCATCAAGAAAGTTGATGAACTTACTGCGAAAGCGGAGCAAGATCGAACGTGAGTAGCCACAAAGTTGCAAAGGAACTAAACATACATTTTCAAAATGTTGTAAGTCATTTTAAGAAAGCTGGCTACAAAAAGAAGCCCAGTGTTTGGGTGCCAGCGAATTAGCGCGAAGGAATCTGTTCGATGGTAGGACCGTCTACTAAGCTCTACAGAAGCCTAAAAAAATCGAACTATTTCTCAAGTGGCTACTGACGATGAAAAATAGATCATATGCAACTACAATGCGCAAAAAGGGTCCTCCCTAACTTATGGACTACTTAGGGTGACGTTAAAGAAGGTGACGCTATATATTTGATGGGATTGGAAAGAAATCGTGAATTATGAGTTGCTACGGCCTGGCGGAAAGAACAAAACAAAATATTGAAAGAAAAGTACGGGAACTAATGGACAAAGCTTCTTTTTCTATAGTGACGAAGCTAGACTACATATATACTTAGCTACCTGGCAAAAAAAAATTGAAAGAACTTGCATGGGAAATTGTAGTACATCCTCAGTATAGCCTAGATCTTCCACTACCGGATTACTGTCTGTTTCGGTTCGTGCAGAACTCTCTTAATTGAAATAATTTAAGTTCAACAAATTGTCTTGGTCAAATTCATTCCATTAAGACACTGTAATTAGAAGGATCCAAGGGATCAACAACGTTAGCTTCTTGGGGATCCTTTGGCAGCAAGGAACTAATATATTAACTCGGCTACCGATCGGCTGCCACCGCGTGGACACTGTCCTCGTATAGTATGCATCCTAAGGGCTCGACAAGAAAAGTGCCGCCATCTTCATACGCAATATTTTCCTAAGGACTCAAAAAAAAAAAAGGCTATTTTAGCCCCTTAACGTGAGGACGTTATTACGATAGTTAAAAAGGAACCATTGCTGACTACTACGATTAACAGCTTGATGCGTTTTATTAGTATTCCTAGTTGGTACTTTTTCTATTCTATTTTGCAGCACTCAGCTTTGCCCTATGCCAGTTGACATCGCCAAGAAGCGCGGCTGTATTTTCTAAATCCCTATGCAGTAGCTTGGGTTAGAAATGTAAAGTTAACGTTTGTAGAAAACATAATGAAAAGCAACGGCGACAATCACCCAGCTAACGCCCGACCGTTGTCCAGCGAGGCATGACTATGCCTAAAAGCTTCTTTCGTCCATTTTTTTTGCCTAGCTTATTCGAATAGAGTTTCTTTGACTGCTAAATCGTTCAACTGCTAACGGTTTGTTTTCTCGTTAATCCTTTCCGCGCTGTGTTAATTAAGGCACATTGACAGATATTTAGATTGCTTCTCTGTCCTAGCTTATGTTCCAATCTTTCTGACGTGTGTTACTTCATGCCGGCTTTTCCTTATCACATTTTAGTAGCGGTCGACTTGTAGAGCAACAGAACTAGCATTAAGTAATAGACTGAAGCGTTGGACCACATATCGGCTTCGGATCTCTGAGCGGTTCGGAGCTACGTTTCCATCTTCTACGCGTGACTGTGCCAGTAGGGATCGTGCCCGTACTGTTGAGCCGACCTGCACTAGATTGTGCAAACCGCAGGTAGCGTCGGGCATATACAGGCTCAGCTGCCTTGACCTGTCTGTCATCGGCCTTTCTCTAAGAGAAGGTGTCAGTCCTAAGAAACGCTCCGTGAGTATATATATATACGGTGTTTCTGTGCATATGAGTGACTTTAGGCATATACTAAATCATGGATACGTCCTATTAGGTCTGTGTATTATTGCTATTGCAAATTAGGTCAGGCAAGTAGCCTTTAGGGCATTAAGCCTGTTCTGCTTAGCTCTTCTACTTCTCCGTGTCAATTCAACTAATCTTAACTCAGGTAAAGCAGGATTGCACAGGTACAAGCTTCGGCGGTTCTATAGGTCCGTAGGCATAGAGCCTATCAAGACGATTTATTCATTCCAGTCACTCCTAGTGTGTCCGACTGATTCAACTTCTATCAGCTAAACCGTGGCTTGGATGAGCCACCTTGAACTGCTGTCTCAGAAGTAGCAGGCCGGACGTACAGGTCACATGCTGAGGTAATTATGATGGTGCTCGATCAGTGTGTTACCAAATTATATGTGTGGTTAATTATTTGCGATATTATATAAAATTGCCATCCTGAGATGTACAGTCGACTCGTTCGTTGTTTACTCGTAGCCCTTTGCTGCAAACATAGAAATTGATCTATTCCAATGATGTTGTAAAAGCGTTTCATCCAGCTTGACCAAATACATCAAAGCGGCTTCAATCAACGTTGGGCAGAAGTAGTTATTTAAAGCCTACATGTAGTATATTTATTATGATAATAATATAATAGGGCGTAGGGATAATTTGTGTGATTAAAAATGCATCTGGATATTTTCTAAAGATTTCTACACACGAAAGCGTTATTATACTATGAAACGTTCCTACCACGAACATTTCTAGCTTTTGATGTCAGTCTCGTAAATTATTCGTTAGCGGTATTAATATTGCTACAATCTGCCAGGTTCTTGACCCTGTTTGTAAATAATATATGTAACACTAAAAACAATGGTAGGGCGCTGTATGAGAAGATACCATAAACTTGTTACAACTATTCCAAAACCTTACTATAGTCGTTGTTTTGCGGTTTGTGAAACTTAGAAAAATAACGATTGAAAACAAGTTCGTAATAGTTAACTATGTCGCGTATGACTATTTCGAGTAAGCTTGTCATGCAGTAACAATGATGTCTATATACTAAAAGATATCAATCACTTTCAAAAATTGAGTTTGGTCGCACGTTTGAGCAAAAATATATTTTGACAGATGCTGAAAATTACTCACAAATATCTGGGCGGATGGCAAAGGAATTTGTTTACCAAACAAAGTTTTATCCTACTCCCAAGTGAGGATTTAAAATCCAGTACCAGTAAGCTGTGTTATGCTATTACTTCAAGGATCTATCATCAAGCATCAGTTAAAACAACTTCAGTGCCCGTAGGGAATAAAGTAAATCTTACAATTTTCGCTTCCAATACTGCTGTTAGGAATTCTATGAGATGACTGGCTCGGCTAGTACGAAAGTGTATCTAAGCCCCCATTCAAACCCAGGCCATCATGTATCCCGCAAGTTTAGCAGGCGAGCTTGAAAGATACGCCGTGGTCTGACCCAAACACATTTATATATTATTCAAAAAGAACCATGTTAGCTCTCTTTTGTTGGGCATTTATTAAAACTTTTTCATAGAATCGCTACTTGCTTCCTTGAGATTCTCCATTTGAAGCCTTTTCAGGTTATAGGGTATGGCAATCTATCACCGTATTGGCCCGGTTTCGTAAGGTCTCAACTACTCTCCTGAGGAAAGGTGCAATGACCTTCCATTCCTGAGCCGTATGCATTCCGTACATCATATCTCCTTCTGTTACTCCATGTTTTTCTATCAATGTGGACTGCCCCCTAACAACGAGGGTTATAGAGGTGTAGCACCGTCGAAGCTCTGTTCCTATTTTCGACTGTTTTCGATCGGGACTTTGAATTTGCGATAAGTGCAGTGATCGCACTGTCATCAGCAGCAGAAAGCTCTCACCGTAGACAATCTCTACGTCATTCGGCCACTCTAGCACAATCATTTTTCACAAGAAACATTTACTTTTCACAGGAAAAAAACGTACGTTCGTGAGATTTGCATAGACGGAGCGAAACAGGCTGTACCCATTCTACGTGTGGCACACTTACCTTTCTATAGCCTCTTTTACTTTTAGACTCTTTAAACAACTGGAAGTGCTTGATGATTTAATCGTCTAAAACCAGGCCAGCCGATAATTTCAAATCAAACACGATAAAACCGCATTGCCATCTGACCGTGGCACGATAGTTTCACCTTCTAGCCGGATACGTATCCGTTAACGAACGATATCTATAGTGTACTCTGATTGACACAAAACTGCCGACCGTTTTGTCACTGCAGGACTTGTGTGTATACCATGTATTTCTACACTATGATATGTTTCGTGGACTTTGACGGTCTGAGCAGAACTCAGTGCTTAGTTTCTGTACTATATATAGTTAGTATATATATATATGTAACACTGAGAAGGCCATCATCAGAAAGGCAATTTTCCGTAAGGATCTTTTAATAGCAAGCACCTTGCGTAGAATTATTGCAATAACAGTTATGGAGTGACACCTTGTAGATGTGTCTGTTTTTAAAATAGCTATTATCAACAGTTTTTTACAAGTAAACCACGCAAGCGAAAATAAACATTGTGAATAGATTAAATTTAACTAGGTAACATACAATACACGTAGGCCTATCACGATCAAAATCAAAATGCTGTCTACGATAACGGGCCGCATATCACCGAGGCAGCAAAGTCAGAGGACATCGTCTGTAGGCCTACTAAAAAGTAAATATTTCGAATTTTTTGCTTGCTATCGAACCACAAAAGAATGACCCTCCAGTATGAAACGGAACATCATTGTATCGTACGACGACTGTTCAAAAGACTGCAAAATAATAGGTGGATACGTTGTTTTTGAGCGGACTTTGTGATTTAGTGCATATAAACTTATCGGACATTTTTCACGTACTTCGCTTTCATCGATATGTCATATTTCGATTGTAGATACAGCACGGCCGGCCAAAAATATCATCTCCTTAGACCTATATACGCAGAAAAAATAATTTATTGTCATAAAAGCCATATGTTGGGTTGGGTGAGTACTGAAGACCTTTGTAGGCCACTATCGGTCGCTCGTAAAACACTATTTCTTTCTTTTATATACGTTCATCATTCCGCTAAACAAATAGATTGACGTTGACGATCGCTATGTATATAGGCGAGCATTTTGATTATATTATTTGGTTCTCAGTGAAAAAGGACATTTGTTCGTTCGTGCAGTCTTATTTTAAGTGGTATATATATATATATATATATATATGCACTGATATAGCACCAAAATATATGCAATAATAATGTATGATTAGGCTTTATATGAAAGAATGAAACGTGGCTAACCCCACAGTTGCCATTGCTAGTCTAGGAGAAGCGCACACGCAAAAGTTCATCCTTGGCGGTTCGATCCTTCGATGCCATTTGAGAAAAGATTGCCAAACATACAGCTTGACCGTACTAAAAAAGCGGGCATAGCCAACACCGATGTACAGATAACTGAGAATTGCTAAACTTATTGTTTATCTCAGCCCAAAAGCAATGTCCACCTGTACAGGCCGAGTCGAGAAATCCTGTTGTGCAGACTGACGACGGTACAACTCATCTCGATCTAATGAGACGTTTTAGCGTGATCAGTACGTCTGTATACTCAAGTTGCTTCTCAGAGACCTTTGCATATTATACGATCGGTAACGTAGGCGTCTGTAAGTAGATGCCAACTAGTAATCGCTCGGCCCAGCCACGCCTTAGCTGTTTTACTACACTAGGCAGATGAATAATTAGTATCCGATAACTCATGTACCTTCTGTTGTCCAGTAGCATCCGTAGGAAACCTCGATTAGCAAGCGTCACCTCAACAGCACCGTTGAAAAACGTAGATCTGAGTTCTGACTGAACGGTGTGAATTTGTTTGACTACCGTCAATGGCGGCAGCAGCAGCAGCATCCCCCTTCTTTCCCCCGTACCTCAAACTGTGCTTCTTTTATACATAGTTATACGTCTATACTCGTCTGGCATTCTCTTCCTCTGTGCAGGCATAACTAGACGACCGTGAGGCTATAAGCACTTGGATGGCCCGTTATCTTAATCACTTCAGCTGAGTGTCTGGATACGCAATTTTCCCCTTACGGTATACCGTATACAAGGGTATACCGCTGCATGCCGGTATACCGCTGCATGCCGGTATACCGTTGCATGCCGGTATACCGTTGCATGCCGGTATACCGTTGCATGCCGGTATACGGTAATCGAGTGCAGTAACGGCGTTGCTTCTTTGCTTTGCGTGATTGAAAGGATTAAAGAAATAATGAGGGTAAAATGCATGTCGTCCTTCTACGATGTTGTCTGTTACCCGAACAGATAAATAGAAGGCCACTGATGTGAACTGAAAGAATGGTGGCTGCGATTTTAAGCGCTGTTGAATAGGCTCGAAGTGGTTGGCGGCCGCTGCTCGATCTAAACGATGGCGCGAAGGCATCGAGGATTGTTGCCGCTCTTTTTGTTAAGCTGACGAAGGCGCTAAGCTTTGTTCAGCGAGTCTTCGGCCAAGTCGCTGGTGGCCAAGCTTTCTTGATACGCCGTAAAATATAGACAGGGAGCAAGCTTACTTTTCGTGGATAAGCAGCATTGTGGATTATCTCGTAAGACCTACTGATGTAGGCAGTTTGCCACTCGCGCCACGATAATCGGCCGTCAGTTACCCAAAACATAGTTCTATTGCTGCTTTGAGATCGTCAAAGAGACGGCGGTGATACCTGCAGCGTGCTGATTGATACGATGCGAAAACAGGTCGAAAGGTTACCTTTTTTAGAGGGACTAGGTCCTGCCAAAATAACGAGGATGGTAGAGCTAGTAACTAATTGGCGTGCATAAACAGCAGAAGATGAACGGATAGATAAGGTTTTGTAAAGTGTATGCTCTATATAAACGTCTTGCTTTATAAAATGAAATAATCTTAAAACAATCAAAAAAATGTATTGAAAAAGAAAAAGAAATATACCGGTACGAGGCCGATTATCCCTGTGAGAATCTTTGCCTAGCTCATTGAAGTGCTCATTCGCCTATTCGTTCACTTCAGTGGCAGTACTGAGACAAAGGGAACATAAATATACAGAATTTTCCTCTGTAACAATTGCTCTTCGTTAATTCATAGCGTAATCAGGATGGGTTTAGTTCGTAAAGGTTGCCGTCTGCAGAAGACGACCGGTCCTTTTTTCTAAGTATTTAGTTGAATACTAAAACGTCGTTTTATTCACACAGATTACATTGTACGCGAACAGGTCGAGCGAACAAAAACTGAACACAGGCAAAACTCACAAATACACTTATCCCATCGTTTGTGGCAGCTCACAACTCCGTTCCACCGTTTCTATGCAGTTGAGTGGTTTCGAAATAAACGAAAATTCTACTGAAAAACATAAATTGTGCCTACGCACCGCGTCGCAGGGGGGCGACAGCACATCTGTGTAAATTCTTTGCCCTCTATGAAAATAGCTATGTTGCAGATAATGTTGTTACTACACGATCATAGTTTAAATTTTAAGAATAAGCACTGCAGTGTGCACAGAGAGTAACTACAGAACATGTCACTACAATAACGTCGTTCGTAAGCGCTGGACCGGACGTCAAAGCGGATTGAGCGGGCTTATGTAACATTAATTGACGCTTCTGGTCGAATGTTAGCAGAATAGGTAACCATTACCAAGGAAGATTTTCGAAGCTCAACAAACTCTACAGATCCAACGGAACAGGTTTTCGAAGACGGAAACCTCCCATCCTTTTTAATTTTCAGTGAGTATTGTACGAGAATACGTCATCAGTGAATGTATAGAACAGTACTTATTATACATAAAATACAAGCTCGACGTTCGGTTCATAAGAGTATATGAAGTTCTCGAAAATTAATATGTACATACATCGATAAATGATCCGAGGTTTCGTACCTGTAATGCTGTTAAACATTACTTAAGACGGACCCGAAATGGGAATGTTTTCGTATAGCCTGCTTCGGTTATCTTTTCTGTACGAATAGATCCTCTAGTGGCTCTGAGTTTGGTAGGCATAGCTACATTGCTGCAAATGGTTGGCACTAGCGGTATGCTATATATCAGGTGCGTACGATATAATACTGTGAGAAACTCTTAGAAAAACAGTAATAGCTTTGACGGTCTGTTGTTGTTTTACGGATTAGTTTATTTGGCTTAGTATAATCTAAACGTGATCCGTCGATTATAGCAGCTTGGTTGGCTGACGGGCGCTGTGTAGTTTTCCAGCAAGGACAGAAGATATTTTGGAAAATTTTACATTTTTAGGGCTTAGTGATCCTGTGTGGCCTATTCCGAAACTGTCGGAGACACCCCCTTCTTGATCAGGTTCTAAACAAACCAACATTCGAGGCAGTTTACTGTCGCAGCGCTAGGTTTAGTGGCAAAAAATTTTTATAGCTTTATAAAATGCCTTACCAGAGAGGCCATTAAGACTTGTGCCGGAGTGCCCTGAGAAATGTTTAAAGGTTCATGTTTGAGATTTGATAGCGGTAGAGGCCAGAAATTATGCAATATCGTCATAAATTTCAGTTGGTAGCATAAAGACGGCGACGTTATCCTGGACAACGAACAGCCCACGAAATATCCTGCTCAAACCTCTCAAACAGAGACAGACAAATGAAATGTATCATTTTTTTTTTTACCGTTTGTTAGGCCGTTATTTGTTTTTTTCTTACGAATCTAAAAATCGTAGCTGTAATCATTTGTAACGCGTCATTGCTGGCGAAATGTCCAACTGCTTTGTGTGTTCAATTTTCTTCCTAGCGAAATGCTAGTTAAACGTGCGCGTAAACTTCGCTTCATTGTTGGCTCCTACCAGCCGTTATGTTACATACGTGACGTTTTTCATGTCAATGCGAACAGTCGTTTCCGTTCTTTTTTCTGCTTTAGCTGCCAGAATTTAAAAGGATCAATAATGCGGGTACGTGGACCCTAGGACTTGTGGTGCTATGCCTTACGCGGACACTTACCGCCGAAGATCCTTGCTAAAGATCACTTACAGGCCACCTTAATAGTATCGCACAAGTTTGCCGAATTACAAAAATTACGTAAACCCGCCCTCATCTGTTTCCCCTGTCCATTACTTCAACGATCTATTTCAGCGTAGAAGTTCACTGAAGCGTTGTATAGTCATTACTACCTGGGGGGGGGGGGGGGGGGGGCGGGGCAAAGCTCCGCTGGGAGCTTGCATGGGTTGGAAGTGGTCTTCCGACGCGTATTTCTAAAAGACCACTATTTAATGCATGCAGACTAATAACGGCGGGCTTCTTTAATGCATTATATCGAAGCTTAAATGAATGACCTTCCCGTTAGCGGCTTTGCCAACCTCCCAGATGGAGAGGGGGGCACCTGTGGGGGTTCGGGCACCATCAAGCAGAGTGCATTTAAATAATACGCAGAATCTCTTAGTGATTAAAATGCTGTGTAACGCTGTGTTGTAAACATATACTGACGGATTTCATTAAAGTATATAACTCTTATGCAAACGGTAGATCATCAGATACGTTGATACAATGACGGAAATAGCGATATGACCCCCTACATAATGAATGCTGAACGATTGAATCAATTAAAGGCACAGTTGATTTTAAAGTTATGCTATCGTGTAATGCAAATTTATCCGTGGACGTATTTATGTTATACATAATTCAACTTAACAACAGAGTTAAAGTGTTCCGATAAAAGTTCCCATTAAGATAGGACAGCTTCTGTAACGTAATTGAAGAATAAAGCAGTCCAATTAATACAGTTGGTAACAACAGACACAAGTACACTGACAAATGTTTTTTGCTGACTATCACCGTCAACCCAATATTGCTGTGAAAGCTGTCCATTTGTTGGCAGATAGGTTTTTTAAGCACATATTTTCCGATACGAACATTAAACGTGTGTCATTGTGCATTGCGCTATGTGAAGCGCTGTCGTGCTACGACGTGAACTGGAAATTTTGGCACTTGAGGTTCAACAGTTTGCGGTGTTCTCTGTTTTATGGAGATTTTTTTTCATTGCTGTAGACCGTTCTGGGACCCAGGGCAGTCCAGAATGGTCGACAGCATCTACAGCCAAGCCTACTCGTATCGAGTAGGTACTGCGGCCCAGAAGAAAAACAACTACTCAAGGATGGCCGCCGAGAGAAGGCAAAAATCTATGGAACCTGTATGTTTTAATGATTTCCCATTTGTCCTGTGTATATCATGTTGAATAGAACGGCATTCGAAATTTCAGTACGAAAGGTGCTATTTGGTAGTTACTGTTGTTATTATTAGGATGTGAGGTGGCGTGGCGAAGAATGAAATGGGTGCCCAATACAAGTAAGTATTCATGCGATTGATCAGCTTCATTAGCTGCCAATGCTCGTGCAACAATTGTTAGTTATAGTCGTCAAGCCAGAACTCAAGGGGGATATTTCGTCATAGGTTTGCCACGGTGGCAGAATTAGCTAAAAATACAGTGCATATATTTTGCATCTATTATAAACGAATATAATTCATATGTTCATGCTCTGCCTTATTGAAATCGTTGTCCCTTCTGCATAATACATATACGCACATATGCAGGTACTTGCAGTTAACACAACTTATAGTTACGCCATTATTCCAACAAAAGTTATCTAATTAACAATGCATTGTATGATTTTTTCTAATGAATTTCGTAGCAGCTGCAACTTCGCCGCTTGCCGTTGGTTTTTCGTGTTCTTTATTATTTGAGCGGCGTGACTTCGAAGGCTTTTGAGAAACCGAAGCCAAAAAACCTTTTCGCTTGTGTACAAATTTTCTAGTGCCTTCGCTTGGGTTGAACGGCGAGAAGTGAAGGGGTTACAGTTGCCCTTTACGAATTTTCCTCACGTCCAGTTAGAGGCAATGGCTGCCCAGGCGGACTCGCCATCTTTATCAAAACTGTAGAAGCAACAAGCAAGGCTTGAAGCAAAGATTAACGATAAAAGCAGCTCGTGTAACAGTTCTCCAGATATTTTAGGTGTGCTATTCCTAGAATTTATACAGGTAATTCGCAAATATCGATGTTATCTCATGAGTATATATTTCTCAAAAGAGTGGTACCCTGACCACCTAATACGTATCCCTGAGTACCCTGCCATAGTTGTCATGATAAAAAAGCATATTAATTATAACTAATTTAGATTTGAGCATTTCGCGGGTTGATAGCAGAGGATGTATCAGAAATGAAATAGAAAACTAAGAACAACTAACAGGAGCTGCTGATTTGGTTATCTTACTTCCTCGTAGATCTTCATTGTTCGAGAGGCTCCAGATAAATTTTGCAAGACGTTTCCTGGAGGTCCTTCACGTGATGTCGATAGATAATTGTGAAGCCTTTTCTCCGCATAGACGGGTAGCTGAGGGTTAGCTCAAGATCAAAACTTCTGCCTTCCCTCATATACTACAAACACAAAGGTGTAATGTTTACGTAAATAGAGTTGGAAGCTGAGGGAATTACGAAGCAATAGCATCAAAAATTAGTTCCTATAATGCAAATTGTTGCTAGACTTTGACGCAAATAATAGTAGCCCGGCAAAGAGACGACTTGTTGACTGAGTTGGAGAAGGTGCGCAAATTGTCCGAAAGTGTAATTGAGAATGCCTCTAACACACGAAGAAATGAAGGAAAACTTTAAAATAGCATGCACTACAATAAGCCTACTATTCCTGCACATGGACTGCATTTTGTACACAAGTGGTGACTCCCGAGACTTTTTTGGCAATGATGGGTAATATTACTCTTGTCCTTTCATCATTCGTGAGTCGCCAGGTCACTTTTTCTACTGTCGAAGGTTCGTCATCAATAACAACCTCGTATCGGTTTCAGCTTTTACGACAGTCCTAGCGAGTCGTGGCAACGGGATTCTGGGTAGCGTCTTCGACAATGAAACTACCGATATCATTATCATTGATAACAGCTGCGACGGTGTCAAAAACTTGTGTAGCGGTTCGGCGCTCCAAGCACCACTAGAACGTTGTCGAATGCCTACGTTGCAGTGGTGATGTAGATGATTCCCAGGTTAGTCCCAAGCGGCACTTCGGGACTAAGGCACTTCTCGGTCTTTTACCCAAAGTGTGAATAACGTGCTAGGGTCCCGTCCGTGAAAAGTAAACCTATCTTACCCCCATGTCGTAGTTCCCCCAGTTTTACCTCTCGCGTACAAGAGTCGTATAAGAAGCGCGTACAAAATTAATAATTATTACATTTATCACAATTAATTTAGAATATTGTCGACAGCTGAGTAGCTACCCGATCTGGCGAGTAACATTCCAGGTCTTGTCGACTAAAGGCAATCCACAAAAAAAATCGATAGAGGTTAACAGTAATGAAATCATTGCGCAATTGTTATGGTCCTACCAGTAGGAGCGACTGCAGGCATAGATGCAACAAGAATTGTTTTGCCCGACAAAATCTACCCGTCTGCAAAGAATTACAAAGCTGACATAGTCGGGAAATAATGAAACCGCTACAAAAGCCAAATCAGGAACTAATGCTAATTCACAAAAAATAATAAGGTCGTATAGTTGTCTCGTCCTACACAGCCAAAGATACGTAATCTTACGCATGATTCCGCATTAAGTAGGCACGTTTGTTCCGCGGGATTTATGACATGAAATGCATTCGTAGGACATAGAGGAGGTTATTTAGAACATGGCAGGATGTGGAGGTCGCGCTATTATCACGATGCGAAAGAACATGATTAGTCTGTCTGCCTTGCAGGTGGCCTACCAGCTGCCCTAATCCTTGCCTGGGCAGGACTGCGATTGCAGTTCTTTATTAACATCAGTATTCTAAACAGGGCTAAGTGCGAGGTTGTTCGTGGCTCGGCGCGCGTAAAAAGCGACCCAATGTAATTCAGGCTTAGCAGGACTTCGCGGCTATAACGTTGAAGGTATGCCAGTAAATGGTAATGGTGTTTGGCAACTCCGTTTATCACGTAGCTGCATTCATTAAGTAAAGCTGTTCATTAAATTTTTAAACTTTAAACAACTTATTCAGATGCCTATAAGCAAAGTTTCGTGTTACCAATTTTAACTCTATTAGAAATTTAGGCTTTGGTTCCATATACTGACCGACTTCAGTTGTGATGAAACGTCTTTATTCTTCATCTGGGGCAACTCAATTTGCCCAGTTAATAATAAACAGAGTGAATTTCTAGTTTTCCCCGTTTGCAAATGAGGCGATTTGGTGGAAAGCGGAAATTCTGTGTGATGAAGTCACCTGAATAGTTGACGATTATTTCAAAATCATACACAAACTTGGAATACAGCAACGGGCGAGATATGCGTGGATGAAGTAACGCTGTTTCTTCCTAAAAGGCCATTACGGGCGTCAATACCAAATTTCATAAACTCTTTAATAACGTTCAAAGCACCTGACAATTCGTCAAGCAAACAATTGCACTACCAGACGTCTCGTTTACGTTCGTCTGCTTCGCACTACTACGACAGCGCTAAAGTAGAAGGGTGGTAGGCTAAAGGGGTATTCTGGGCATTACGTAGATTTTCCTAAATACTCAGAATTGTGCTGTTTTTTCACATTAACAAATACCAGCTTGTGTTTCATTAAACAACTGGTTACATCTACCTGCCCTTGTTTACGTATTGTATATACGTACTTTGTTGTTGGCAAACTTGTATTTCGAATATTTTACACAATGACAAAACAATTAGTTTCTTTAAGGAAGCTTCGATTTTTTCGTTTGTGCCTTGGAGTTTTGAATCTCGGATAATTTCAATGTCAGAAGCTGCTGCTGTCTTTTTTGCTGCTCCATTCTGATTCGGCCCAATATTGGTGCCGTAAGAAATGTACATTTTCAGTATATGCTGTGTTGGTATCCCCTGCTTCTTACCTGTTCGGATTGATGGTTTTCGAGACATTGATCGACCTTTTGGATGGTCTGACGGTCGGTTAGCTCTCCATACATGAACGCGCAGCGACATGACTTCTGCATTACCTCTGCGCGATTGTAGCCCGAAATTTTGCAGAACGACTCGGAGCAATAGACGATTGGATAATCGACGATTTGAGCGTTGGCGAGCAGAAAACTGCAATCGGCTGCAATTGGACAGAGAAAGATAACGGAAAAAATGATTATTAAGCGTATCCGTCATGGTGACGACCATTATTATAGTGGTGATGTTTTTATCCACTAGTTGCGCGACGATGATGTAAGTTAGATCTAAGATAATTATCACAAACACCTAACTTTCACCTATTTTCTACTACTGCGCTATGTATGATACCATGGATTGATTTTTCTCGCGTAAATACTATTGTTAGCTCTGAATACGCTTATTAATGAAACGACAGGACGGCCAACGCCGGCGGTCATAAAAATGGAACGAGCTTAATCGCTGCCGTATCGCTAAGCAGCATGCGTAGATTCTAGTGAACACATATCCGCTGATGTCGCGTAAGGGCAACCGCTCACGGAAGAACAAGATATAGCAAGCTATAGAGCGGACAACGCGTTAATGAATTTGGGCAAAAGAGATCCTCGGCCTGAACCCAAGTTGAGTGTATGTTCCGCAACGCCGAACGACTAATCCAAGCGGTCTTCTATGCTGTTGGAAGCCGAAGAAGCTTCCTCTGCTAGGGAATTGTCGACAAAGCAAGTAAATGCTACCTTGATAACAAACTTAGTCGGTAGCAATCGTCCAACCACCCTTCGAGTGGATTAAGGAACCGTCGTTCCTTCTCCTTTCTTGGCTACGTTGCCTGGGAATCAAGAGATTCCATCGACCGGATCCCTTTTTAATCAGCCTGGTTAACCACTGTCCATTAATAATATTCGCGCTGGTAGAAGCACACTCGCAAGATGTTCATATATTCATGTATGATTAATTATTTTATCGTTCCACGTACCTAATAGACATAGGCATGTTTCGCTGAACAGGTCCTAATTGTACCGGACGATTATAGTAGGCGTAGGCCCTTAACAGACAACTCTTGCTGAATCGATTCGAATCAACCAAAACGAATAACGATTAAGTTAAATTGAATAATAGATTGAGATAGGACTTATTTTGTATAGCCTTTCAATTTACCAATTTCTTGCCCTTTGTGCTAATGTATGAAAGATGTACAGGTTCGGATACACGTTTTCCAATAGCGGACGAATCTATATTAGGGAACCTGCAAAAACCAGTCGTAATAATTACGCTGTGCAACGTTATGATAGCTACGAACTCCTGACATGCGAGAAAACCGTAATGGTACGTTATGTAAGTAGCACTAATAAAACTAGAAGAGTGCCTCACTTAAACATGAGTAGGCGCAGTATGTGTAGTAATTTACTGACATACGAAAAAAGATGCAACACGATGGTTGCACTTAGTAACGAGTGGTTGGTTTTTTTTTCTAATTTAATTTTTTATTAAACGATCCAAAAGGGTTCTCTTAACGCTTGCAGCTATGGCGTGCCCTTTATTCACCAATGAGCGACCTCGCCTAGAACCTCCTTTGTTTTCTTTCCTTCTCGAGGATCCGGTGGATCTGCCAACTCGGCATCGAATGTACTACGTAATGGAGTTTGTCAAGATATTTACCAATAAGGAAGTAAAAAACAGTAATGAGATTTACATCTAGTTTAACTAATCGAACGAGACAGTTCAGTACTTTAGAAAACGACAATGATTGCGTGCCACCAAACCTCGATTCCGATGTACATTTGTGTAGAAATAAAGCGATTCAAATGTCCAATGATAAACTTGGCACTTCCTGCCCTTTTCTCCAACCGTTGTTACAAGGTTTAACTTGGCCTACGCTGGCCTATGTGTTTTAGATGCATCTCGAATGCGTTAGAGAGGGCGAAGCCTTTGGCTTGAATAATATTCATCGCTTTTTGTTCGAAAGCAGAAGGTTTGATGTTTACTCATTTCAAATAGCATTACATCGGTCAACCGCATGTTGATTTTTAACTAAGTATTGGTCAATGTACCAACCATGTTCATGCCATCTCTGGAACATCCGGAAATTGGCACGACAGAGGAATACAAAATTATATGTGGCGTCGCCCAAAAAATATTATCGAAAAGATACATAGATACTTATAGATCCTAAATACGTGAAAATTTTGCTCAGCCTGTATTTGCCTAATGTGGTAAATTATCTAAATAATAGGTAAATAATAACAAAATTATGTGGCGGGTATTAATAAACGATTTTGATATGAAAAGAACACGACTTTGGGGGAAATACTTTTTTTAAAGCTTATTTTATTATGTACCTGTCATTTACACCTTTAAACCACTATGTTAATTAAGTACAGCAATAAGAGATATTTAGATATACGCTTTTGTCAACAACTAGACTTTTTTTTTAAAAAATTAACACATTCGGTTATTTATTCCGTGCGAACAATCCCCCGGAATCATCAAGGACTTGCCCTCATTAGGAGTCCAACCGAAATGGGTCTTTCTGTATACATTTGGGGCTTTTCCAACAGACCTATGGCAGCCACACAAGCAGCTATTTACCTTAGTAATAGTACGATATTTTGCTTAATTTTCTATTTTTTGCTCATTCTTTATTTTCTTGATTATTGATATTTAGTAGTAACTTTTGCCAACACTAAATTGGGAAACAGCACGGCAGCATGCTCGTTAGTTACGGTTACCATGGCAACGCATACGGCACCCAAATCCCGGTCGCCCTTTCTTTCAGCTATACTGGCTGCTTCTAGTTCCGGTGCCGTCGTGCTGAGATTTCTCAATCGAAGACAAGCAAAGCATTTTCGTGAAATGAGGGGATCAAGGCGCCGTGGCCCCTAAAGCTTCCGAAAGCCCTTGCTCCTAAAAAAGGCTGCCGTAAGTGGGTTCCTTCCAAAGCGTGGCACAATTGTTCTACCTTTTTGCATCTATGTTCCTTCCCCATAAACGAAGCTGACCCAAGTAGAAACGATAGTGCTGATGACCTATATAACAGCGGTTATTGCTATTAGACCTATCGGTGCATTTAGTTAACGTCGCCGCTATTAGGACCGGCTCGATTGCTTCAGCAAATACGCGTTCTTTTAGGTCGTCTCTGTCCCGCTTTTGCAGCGTCATTAGGGACTACATAGAGAGTGCGTTACCCTCGCTCAGTTGTCGATAAATAAAAAGGAGCGACGGCCTTCGTCTAAGAAGCGCTTCTAACTTTACTGTGACAATGCACACAGTCTTTTGCCCCTCATTTTCATGACTGAAGGGGAATTGGACTATAGCTGATTCTTTTACAATTCAATACACAGGAAACTATCGGCGATGGCAGAAGGATTTGCGAGGTGAATTCAAATGGGGGTATGAAAGATGGGCGGCTTTTTGGCGATGTAAAAAGATCCGCTTTGCTATTGCGCTTACTACAGGATTTTATGAATCTCACAGATAATACGAACGGCTCTTAGGGAGCGGTGTATGTTTGGTAGATGTATATTGACAAGCAAATCATTACGAGCAATGGACTACTATACGGGTTCGAC
The DNA here is from genome assembly GCF_002532875.2 of Varroa jacobsoni. NCBI lineage: Eukaryota > Metazoa > Arthropoda > Arachnida > Mesostigmata > Varroidae > Varroa > Varroa jacobsoni. Next base: position 18,609 of record NW_019214805.1, read on the forward strand.
TTCGTTATTGAGAGCCAGCTCAGGACAGCTCAACGACAGCTTTCGCGGCCGTTTCATGACTCTAATATAAACAACAGTGACACATATTGACCAGTCTTGATCGCCTGTCGAGTCGGAATGATTCTGGAACTGTCGAGTGTGCAAATGAACATGAAATGATGCACCTCCGCAAGTTGGGATCTTCCTGAGATGATTTTTAGATAATGGCGGTATGGCTTTCGTGCAGGGCAGTTCCTGTAGCACTGGCAGAATATGTTAGCTGTGGCTGAAAGCCATTAAATCAGCTAACAATAAAATCGCGATCGAAATCAAGTACACGCTAGAGGATGAGAAGAACGAGTAAAAACTTCGAAACTTTGAAGTAAGGTAGATCGAACATCATCGCATGATTTCTGTGTCGTTAACAGATCATCGGTAAAGAGCCTTATTTTAAATTGTCGCTGCAAACATGCTTATGGATCGGCAAATACATCGGACATCAGTGCGTATTAGAGAGAAAAAAAAAACTAGTAATAAATGTGTTACTAGTTTTGTTGAGTTAAGACTAGAGTCTATCTTATCTGTGCTTCGCGTATTCAGCCGTCTCCATCAGCATATCTATTAGCGGCTACAGTCTGTGTTGGCGAGTATATAAGGAATATTACGGTCTAAATCAGATCTCACGATTGTGCAATTGCTTAGGTTGTTTTTAATCGATAGTGATTTATCTGCTTCCCCAGAGTGACATACGGAACATTTCATTGAATGGCCCCGTTCTTGTCCTGTATTGGACTCGCTGCACTTCCTAATCCCCTAGCCACTAAAAGAACTCTTAGATTTATTCATTTCTAATCTCTAGCGAAGCAGAGTCCATCGTAGAGAAAATACTAGACGAACCATTTTTTGTTCGTGACAACTGCTCGACGCGTTTGTCGGTATGATACAAGAGGTCCTAATGTACGTTCAGCTGTTTTACTCTTTCAACCCGGAAAGTCCTGCGGGTTGCTCGTTTACAGAGGTTCTCATAAGCCTTCATCTCGACCTCCCACACCGATCAGGGTATATCAAAACAAATTTTCTGCAGTTGTCGCAGAACGAAGCTCCACTTATGTGCCGACATTCAACCCAATGAAGCGTCTTTACGCAAGTGCTCTTAAAACAATGGGCGCTCAGAGCTGTGACTCATTCGTTTCAATGTTCTGAAACGAATCCGAGGTCCTTTGTTACACGGATACCACCAGCACATGCATCATTTCAAGAGATTGCATGTTTCACTAGTAATAGAGAGCTAGATATGCCCTTACTGTTCAAGTATCTGTGCGTCAAGAACATCAGACAAACCAGCTTTCTAGAGCCATTTTCTAATAATGAGACAGTCTGTATCTTGTAGCCTTACGAGATGCGTCATATCGCAGATGCTAGGAGTAGAAGCGGCGGTCGACATGGAGACGATCCACACGAGCTAATGTGAGAAATAATTCTGACTTTTCTATGAACCGCTGTCATAGAGAAGACAATCCAAGTCGGTTTGGGTAGCTTCGTACGAAAGCACGGGCTGCATAGACCATACATTCAGCGCTGGTGTTGCCAGCAATCAAATGTTCTGAAGATCTTTCAGGTCAGGCCAAAGGAATGAACGATAGACTGGTTTACCTTAATTCAAATCTTTCTATTTTCATTTATGATTACTTATAGTATCTGACTTAGCCGTATGTGCTGGAAGTTGTTGGAGTGTTTTAGTCTGGATGGCGCAAAAAAGGCGTTCATGTATATTTTAATGATGTTAAAGAATGTCACCTGAAAGCTCCTACAAAGGTTGTGTCTCGAAATTTATTTTGAGGTTTTATTAAGTCGTATCGTCGCCATATAAATAAATATCCGATTCAAGATATTATTTTTCATTTAACTGCACCGGAGCTCAGAGCGTGTAATAATAACAGCCGGCTCCGAAGGCCCTCGCCGTCAGTGTTGACCAGTAGACATCCCTGTCGTTCTGCGGGCATTGTAAACAACAGCTAGTAAGCAAATTTCCTCATGTACGAACAAAATCTACCATATTATATTGTTGAATAGAGAGTATATTAAGTACCGTATTATAACCCATAGCTTCCACTTAGAGCTAGATAGGTAGAATGATCGGTGTACGGTAAGCTCGCTATCATCATATAATGTAAACCTTATTTTAGTAAATTAGAATTAGAGAATAACAACGCGGAAATAGGCTAATTTTTTTTTCTGCCGACGCACAGAAATACGCGATGAACTTTCATTTTCGTTCTTCTTAATGCCCAATTGACGTTGATTTCATTTAAGCAATTAATTTTCAAGGATTCTACTATTACGCACGTGGGTAGATAGATAAACCGAATAACGGTAGTAGCTTTAATCGTCTCGGGCGAAAGCCCAACCACTACGTGCCATCGCTCTATAACCCGTAGTTATCCATCTCTAGCATACCTCATAATATGCCTCGCGTTAGCCCAACGAACAACCAGGACCTCCGTTTACTGGGCAACTACCGGCCACGTATCTCCCTGTAAAAGCAAATCTACGTCTATGGTCCACACCATATGCAATTGAGACTAGCAGAGAAATGAACGGGACTAGTTAGCGATATATGGCACATCTTAACCCCTCGTCCTGATCGTAACTCGCAACAAATTACGCTCAGTTCGCGAGAAAATCGTGCGCGCATAGTCCTGGTATCGCCCGCGGCTGATGCTATCCCGCATTTGCCCTGGCGGTACGTTGAAACTCTTTTGATGTCGCTGTAATGCTCATTCAATCGGCTGAATTCTGAATCTGCAGATCAGGCTTTGTCCATTTATATGCATCGAAAACATCTGGCTAGAATGTGCGTTGAAATGCAAGTTTAAAAATAGATTTTAAGCAAGCAGAAACAAAAAAAATCGGCACATAATAACGAAACAAACGTGTCTCTTTTTTTTTTTTTCTCTGTTTGACGAAGCCATAACAGGGATATGGCTAGCAGGTCCACCCCCTTTGAGCCTGTGAGAACATTTGCGTACAAATCACCGATTCAACTCATGGCATACGGAGCGCTGCCAACCTAAGATTGTTTTTGCATTGAAGATGATACTATTGCCAGCTGGCGCTATTTCACTCTGAATCCTGTTATACCGTATGGAGCGGCCACATTTCACGTTACGCGCACAGACGCGTCCGTACCATTGAGCTGCCACAGCCGATTTGGTCCGCAGGCGTAGCAAGTATATGTGTAACGGTAGTCGGACCAACAGTACCCGCGGCAGCGACGAATTAGCCAAGCGCGATCGTGTTTATTATATAATGTACTATGAAAACCGTTCACAATTGTGCCCGGCAGTGGGGGCGGCTATAGTAGCTATGTTGGCTGGCTAACTTGCGTCTGCTCGCCTCTAGGGCATATGTAGAGGCCACACGGGTTGCTATCTCTCAGTAGATTTGCCTTTAACATCAATAGCAGCGACAGAATCTACACAATGCAGTTGTATCTAGTCCATGAGGTATGGATTGTAGGTTTGTACGAGACGATTCCGGGCTTAAATCTGGGTGATTGTAGAAAAATCCGCATTTCACAGGACAAGCAAATGACGATATTGGCGCATATAAAGGCAGCAAAGATTGTCATTTACTATAGCTATTGTAGTAGATTACAAAGCCGTCAGTGTCGCCGAATGCGTTTTGTAACTTATTAATGAACCAACTTCGGTTTAGCTAGTAATACACAAAACTAGTAAAAATCATCAACTTTATATATATATATATATATATATGACCTGATTTAATTTGCAGTCAATACATTTTTCAGGGTAGGACGAGTCGTCCTATTAAGGCGCACCCATTTCACGGGGTTTTCCTTACCTTTGCTGATACTACCATTGAATTAACAAAGCACATAATAATCGTCTAACGGCTTCTTTTGTCTTAAGTCTCACTTAAGGCAAAAACACGCATCTGTCATTTATCCTGTTTTTGGGTCCATATGATCTAACGTGATTAAAACCATCGACTTCCCAACGATTAGACTGTTTTTTTCACTGCTGCAACCCTTTAACATACGATCGTGCGTTACCGCTGGCCCTCGTGCGTATTCGTTTGCAACATCGCAGCCACTGACTGAGTGACGGACGAGAAGCCAGAATCCATTTTGAATCTACGACCCGAATGCGGGCTTGCTTCTTGCGAGCTTCCACCTATTACTGAGATGCCTTTTTCGGAATGTGCAAAGCTTCATGTTATTCTTTAATATACTTGTATAGCTGACAAGGCATGTGATGAGCCAAACCGTTGTCGGCCTTCGACTCATGTGTTGTTATTCTCTGACTTTTTTTTTTTATCAAGTACGCTTTACAGAGGCCCGGATAAGGTCCGTCCTGTCGTTTATCGACGGCGATGAAAAGGACACTCTATGGCTTTGATCCAAAAACACAAGCTAAAATTGTTTGCGTGTGCTGACCAAGCCTGATCCGAAGTTTGTAGAGGAGGATATACTTGTGATGTTTGCAAGGGTGTTTATGGAGGCCTAAACACGACTGTTCGCTAGTCGACCATTGTTTTCATTAAGACCCTTCTCTGTGCCACAGCGTAATCGATTTAGAGCCGAGAACTTCTACAGCTGTTGTCGGAAGAAGATAGGAACTCCCATTTTTGAAGGAAGTTACACGATCCAGACAAGAGTAGTTGGTTTCACGCTACATAGTTAAATTATCTGTAGAAAGTACTTCTAAGCGTAATATATTGAAAGTATGGTGCCATTAATAGAAATGTATAGTGTCAAACCCTGCAGCTGATGTGACGGACTGAGACTTGTTAGTGAACGAATTGTCAGAAATAAGAAGACAAATCAAATTGAATCTATTACCAACGATGTGATAGTTGCCATTTGAAAATGAAGAGATTTATTTTATCTTCACTACACTTAACTAATATCCAACTGCAGCAAATCTTATATAGCTTTTATGTAGACGCATAAACTTAGATAAATTTTAAAATAAAGTTATTAATTAAGCTGCCAAAATGATATTCTAGGACATGAACAAGGACACACATTCTTCATCAAAGAGAGTTATAAGAGCCATTGTAACTGCAGGCGACGTACGCCGCGCTTCGCTCAGTAAACAAAGCCTTGCATCAGACTTAATCACGCCGAATGTCAACACAAAGGCCTCGGACATACCTTGCTATTTCTAGTTGTAATTATTCAAAGCGTTTTGCATTGGCTTACAGGACAATGGAGCATGGCGTATTCAATTACTCTCGCTAGTTCGCGTTCGATGTTCTTTATAGAAATTCATAATAACTTACTGTTATGAACTTGTGTGCTTTAACGTACTTGTACACTTGGCCATGTGCACAAACGAAGATTCAGCAGAGGTCGTATTTGCAAAGATGCTATTTGTAAACGTGTTTCCCAAGCCAACCGTCACTCTTACTAGGTATTGTTACTGTTGTTGTTCTGTTATGGTGGGTACTATGCCAAAACGAAAACTAAGTATTGCATAGTATTTTATGGCAAGGGCGGACAAAAATTTTGTCTAAAATAGCGCGCCCTGAGTCCTGTGTTCCCCAAAAAAGCTAACATTCCGGCATTTTCGGTTTGATAATCCTTCATCATTAACCTGTTCCAACTGCTGCCGTATTTAGAACTAATGCATTGCATTAAGTGCTTACGAACACGTGACTGCATACCCAACCTCAATTAGTTTTTGATTTGATGTAAGTACCGAAACATCCATAACTATGTGTATATTATGGCCATGGAAACGATAGATACCTCAAAGGGTCAATCAAAGTAGAAAGGTTAAGAGATATGTGCCTCCGAGAAAGGTAACTGTGTCTGCCAACAAAAATATCACAAATTAAGGTATACACACTTTTTCTCCGTATTTTCTGCTGGTCACACATACTTTGTGTAATTTCGGCCCAGTAAATGTTTTGAGTCAAAACGACAACGACGTAAGTTTATAGAAACGTTGCAGACGACAGAGGGGACTCTCCACCTTTATTTAGTTGGACACCGACCCTACTGCCAATGCATTAGTTTTACCGCGTGCCACGACGCCCCCGGCACACCTACGCTGAAGCAATAGCTTTGCGTAATGTGAAGGGTTCTGCAAAACTTAGTTTTGCGGCTATAAGCTTTGCGTTCGTGAGCATTACGGGGGATCTCGGCTCGAATGATATTAATGTTAACGAAGCAGTTGACTGGTCGTCACTTCATTTTCGAGGAAAAAAACCTCGTGGTTTAGGAAAGACAAGGGCGACGTCTGAGAAGTAATTGCGATAGTGCCTTGCCTAGAGTGTTCTGCGACATGAAAGAGTGTTGTAGCATAGCGGCGTGCGCAGGCCCAAGGCAAATTAGCGAACTTTTCCCCTCTTAAGAAAAAGCGAAGGACTTTGCTTCTACTCTCGCCTTTTACCGGTAGAGCGAGAAGGTAAAATGGCCCAAAAAGGCGCGCACTGGATCATGCACAAATCTCCGATTAAGAGCCACTTGCATCTATGCCCTCCCTCTAAACAGTAGTTTGGAGAACTTAAGTTTGTCGTGCTTAAGGTCGTCTTTACTCTAGCAGAAGCCTCTTTTGTGGTTCTTGCTGAGATAGGCCATAAAAATGTTGTCAATTCACATTGCGGCGTACATTCCAGTCTCCAACGCAAAATCCAATTTTGTACTTCGATTGTCACCTTAAATATCCTTTTTCATCAGCACTTAACAGAGCTTAGCGCCAGGCATCGCTGGGATCCATGTGTGGCACACTAACTAGGCGCTAATCCTTAGGTTGGGAAAGTTATTTATACTTCACATACATTTCCTTGTCGCCGTATTCTTCCTTTTTTTGACCAATTGACTCCCGCTAAAAATGCCAAAGGTTGTAAGGGTGGCTGGCAAGGGAATATGCGTAGGGCCTGTAGGAGCTTCGCGAATTCACGAAGATGCTTATACATAGAATGGAATTATAGAAGGAACTTGGAAGCCGAGAGACAAGCGACTCATCACGCAAAAGCAGATTCAGTGTAACGTCGCAGCCGGGCTGCAGGGGCCGGGCCAGAATAAGCGCCACACAGCCAAGTAAAGAAGTAAGTTCATCATCAGCTGCAGACAGGCAAAGGAACAAACGTTCATCGAGCAGACCTTCTCGGAAGAGTTGATGAGTAAGCGCCGATTTTGTGCGGTCTATATTTATTTGGATTGCATTTTAGGATTTCTACAATCGTTTGAGGCTTGGGAAGGCTAGCACCCACAAGTTGCCCCTCCTGTGAGCAATTGAGAGTCACGGCAAAAGTGTTTGGCAGGCGATATTGGCGATACTGCGTATTAGCTGCCATCAGCAGAACGTACGTCGTCAACTCGAACTGTTTTATTTTTCAATCCTAAAGATATCGTAAACCTTTAATAGAGATTAATTTATAATAATTTATATCCAGTTTTTATTTTTTTTTATATTTATACCCAGCAGTTTATACCCAGGTTTTTTATTTCATCACTGTCACTGTCAATACGTTAAAATTACTCTTATTATTGTTACTCGACACGTAGTTCTACCATAAATTTAATTTCTGTGCTAACAAACTACTTAAAAATGAGGATGTTTTCCCAGTCCCCTGTTGAAAAAATGTGGTTCCAAACATAAAAGTTTCAAATTTTTCTTCCGGCACAATATCATACTAGTACAAAGCCGAATTCGAAAAAACGTAAAGCTTTACTCAAGGTGTCGCATCGTTTTGTTGGCGGTAGCGACAATGACCGGTGCTATTTTCATTAGTAGCTTTTTAATCTGTTCAGCTCTATTTGTGTCTTGCTATTCTTGGGAGGGAACGTGAACTATCTCCGAATTCCTGCCCTAAATGAGCGTCAAGTCTGAAGGGTCTGAGAAAAGGTCTCCGAGATCTCCCAAGATTTTCTTGCCAAACAAAGACCAGTCTTATACCCGTAGTAGTCTCCTTCGCCACCGTTTGACAAGGATACGAATTGTACAAGTAGCAATCCACTCCAACTCCGATTCCACTTTACTTCGAACTGGCGAAAAGGGCAGCGAAAGTTGGCCTAGAGCGGAGTAGAAGCTAACATCTGTTACGAGCCTGGAATCTTTCTTTCGTTCATCCTTTTTCCCCATGTGATTCTTTCTTGCAGGTTACTTCGCTCAGACTTGTCAATAGGAAGGCATTTGCCGGCGACGCTGAGCCTCTCCAGTCTCGGAGCTACAAGAGCACTAAGGTCTAATTGGGCCTTTCTCTTTCTCTCACTCACGGCCTCTTCTGCTTGCTCCTCGTCTTGTATATATAAGCGTTCTCCTTATCTCTTACTCGTGTCTCCGGATTCCCTCTCCTTTAACGTTGTGTGCCCAATTCTATTGGCTAATAGGTTTATGCCCACTTACAAGCAGATAGGCGAGCTAGCAACCGACTGACGTCTATACATATCTACACTTGGTAAGCTCTCGAAGAGACGCCCGGGATCGCGCCTACCCCTCCTACGATATTTATTTGCTTGCCTCTGTAGTGTTTCAGTAACAGCGAGCGTCAAGGACAGCGCTGGAAGCAGAACCATCAATGAGAAGTGCGGCAATAGAGAGCATCTTTATCCACTGCTTCCGACAATCAAGGCCTAGGAATTGCCTAATGCCTTCTGTAAAACCCGCCGACTGAACGGGCAAGTGGAATAGCTGGATAGCCAGACAGTCTAATCTAGTTGGCCGTATATGTAAAACCGACGCGGAAAGGGTAACAGTGCAATAAGGAGATAAAAGTATTCTTCTTTAGGTCTATTCCTCGATTGGAACAACGGCGAACAGGGTTCGAAAGGGAAAAAGACGAAAAAGAGAATGATAATGAAAAAGACGATGACTGCAACGAAAAAGTGGGACGATAAGACGGCACAACGTACAAAGCGCACTAAGCAAGCTCTTTGCTTAGTGCGCTTTGTTGCTGCTGTTCTTACCGTTGTCGTCGACGCTGTTGCTGTTTCGATGGCAGGCGCGGCTGTTGTGTTAGAACGACCCTTGACGTTTCCAAGCATGCGATCCCGGATCTGACGCTTTTTTGTTATGTCCTAAACATTCACTGGAATAGTGGGGAAACAGATTGATGCCCCCAACTAAACATGCGAGCGCTGTGTTCTGTCTTTTATATTCTTTTGCTAACTCTGCCAATTTGCGTGGAGTTACTTCGACGAGTGATGGTTAAGAGGATCGATGTCGACATCGCTACGCATTGACGTATATCTATTAGCGACCGCCACGTAAGCCGTCTATTGCCTAGTTGCAGATGTGGCTCTTTGTTTTCAATACATCTCCCGCTTGGCAAACCGTCAGCCCCCACACAGCGACTCAAAGCGTTTGTCGGTTGTTGCTACTATATTTGTGCTTCTGCTACCTCCTAGTGTCGCTAGAGTTGCTGCTTGATCGTCTCAGCTGAAAGTAGATAAAGCGCAGTGTCGCGCACGTTTGCCGACTATTGACCTCAGCGTTTGAAGCTTCACTAAACAATCCAAGCAAAGAAGACTAGTGAACCTGACAACTAATGATATTGGGTAGGGCTGATTGGAGGGGCTAGTCTCTAAGTATCTGTCCAAGGACATGGGGTACGGGCTATAGTGGAAGATGTGTCTGAGCCGGAAGTAAGTTATAGATCTAACCATATCCGAGGCATCTGAGACGAAGTACACGAATACGGGTACACAATAGGGAGTTACAATAGCAAGTAGAAAGCAAATACGACGACAAAGCAACGGTTAAATACCAACTTCGTATGTACGCGCTCTCCAAAACTGTTTGACATATAGATTTCCATTAATAGGGAGCACGGGGCATGTACTAATAGGAGTGGTGGTGAAGATCTATTGCAGTGACGGCTCGAATAGCGTCATGATATGAGGCAAGGAAAAAGTAAGCAGAAAGATTTCTGCTGTTATTGGTTCTGTATTCTATCACACCTGCTGTGTATTTCTGTAACGATGCTCGAATCAACGACCCTTGACTTGGGTTAGCTGTTGGTATTACAGGTTTCGGGGACTGTAGGAGAAGGCTCTTTAGTAAAAATAAGACCATGACTTTTAGCCTATTTTTTTTTAGAGCATGTAGAAATTTACCCAGTTTAAATAATACAAGGGATATGTCCGTAACTTTGCATCTGGCGATCGGGCTAGTTTTGAATAAACTCATTATTTAATTACGAAATGGCCCTCGGTCATATTGTAATCCTTATGTGGTAAGACCTATTGAATCGGGACACCACGGCAGTGAGACAGCGGTCACGTCATCACTGCCTTCCAGTTGCGAACGCTTTGTTAACTTATATGACGCCCTCGAATCGATTAATAGTTGAGTATCTTTCTGAAAATATGACAGACGGTGATATAAAATATTAATAATCGTTACATAAAAGATATTCATGAAGTCGCTTGAAGTTAACTAAAAAGCGTATGGGCAGGGCAAAAAATAATAAACTCATATTACATATGATCCGCAGATCGTTTGACCTGTGTGAGCGGCTTCAATGCCAAAACCATCGACAATGGACGCTTGTTGTCTAGCAGCGTTTCAGACCCCACCTGATATGCGACTAGAATGCGCGCAAAGGCATTAACTTTTACTCAGATAGGACGTTAGGACGTAAAGAAGTTCCGAAGGCCGACAACCAACTAGGAAATCGACTTTTGCACTGCCCTGACCGCTATTCTGTCGGGCGAACACTATCGCTATTTAAGCTGCGTGAGCGTTCACTGACGAGCCTTGGATATCACATTGCTTATAGTATCTTGGTATGGTCTTTGCCCAACCTCTCCCCTGGGCAATGTACTTACGGACTTTCGTTTTTGTTTTAGCCCCATTTCAGCTGTGCGGAATACTTCCATCGAATCTCGTGATCGACGGAAATATTCCCAGAATAAGCAAATACGAATCATGATACTCTCTCCGATGGGGCAGATCATTATAACAATCAACTAGCTATGACCAGTTTGGCACCAACTTGACTGGCAGCACATCGCTCCAAAAAGCAATGTGAGTAACCGACGATGGCTGTGGTCAAAATGGGTCAGGGCAAACATCATAGTCAATATATTTGGTTCCGATGCTTTTCATATAATACTAGAAACTAATTTCTTCTGATCGACTCTGAGCTCAATGTTGATGTGATCGATTCATAACAGCACTATTATTGGATATCAGGATTTTATAAACCTAAGTACGATATAATCGCGGATGCAAAGGCGGGTTCGGGCTTCAACAAAGCCTATTTGGGGTGGAAATATTGTCTGTAGAAAATATTATAAGCGCTTAATGGAGATAAGTAGCATAGTAGCACCCATGGTACTTTTTCAACTTGCCTGCAGATTGACTACTGCCTTGTACATTACATATAAATGCAAGCGAGCCTCAAAATTTTTTAGCCACTACCGACAGGTCTTTCATAGGCAGTACAGTGCACCTGGTGTTTTCCAGCATAATGGCGCAATAGCGTTGATGGAGGAGGTTCGTTCAATAAGGTTTGGCTTTGATGTAGGTGCACTTGCTCGCAGAAACGGCCGTACAGTCGAAAAGACACCATATCTAGTCACCATCCACCCCAAAAATAGTCTCCATTTGGCGATTCAGCGAACAGATGCCGCTAGAAAGAAGTGCCACTTGGAGTGAACGTCAAACTGGCCATTGCCAGCAGACGAATATTGTGTGTTCTCGATGACGATGCGTCTTCGGATCACATGGACAAAAGAAAAGAGAAAAAAGCCAAGAAGAAGTAACGCAGCCCTGGTTTGCACCATTGATGTCGAAAGACTAGCAGCTAAGCCATGCGGTGAACGTCGAACTGTAAGGGGTGCTGAAGCCATCTCGTTCAACGACGAAAAACGCCTTAGACGTAAACGGATAAGGAGGGGAAAGGGCTGAGAAGAAACACTATCCGGAAAAACAAACCGCTACACTGGACGTCCATGTAGTACGAACGTTTGGTAAAGCACTGGGTCGTAATACGTACCTACGAATTGTAATAGCAAGATATGAGGGACGTTTCTGGGGTGTCCCGAGCATTTGAATGTTCTGACGGGAGCAGGACCCCAACAAACGCTGCTCATAATTAGCCAAATTTCAACGTTGCGGACATAGTGCTCCGTCTGGAATTGGTAAGAGTTTTGCGTTAGTGGTAACCAATCGGTAAGCAAACACAGCGGCAGATCGGCCAACAAATTTCTCTGGCTGAACATTCAAAATGCCTTCGACTTGCGCTACGACCTCTTTTAGATAGAAAAGGCAAAATTAGGGAACATCGCTTCAAAAAGACGCCGGATCTCCTAGGACCTGCAACATGGATGATCTCAGTGTACTTGAAGCATATGAAAAAACGAACCAATAAATTAGTAGAGGAGAGGAAAAGTCCTTAAAACAAATACCGTAGGCCGAACGCCCTAACGTTCCCTAATCCGCAAGGGCCGTATATTCTGAAGTGTAACTGATAGTAAGGCTAGATCAGACACGTCGTACACGGTAACAGTCATGCATCTTTCGAGGCGTTTATTTATTTAAGTATACCCCCGTGTATAATAACGAAGTTTATACCGTCAGTAATAAGAAAAATTATTTATTTTTCATTTGTAGCAAGGTATGTCTCTCGAATTCCATGAACGTCATGCCACGGCCGAGACCCTGCACATATACTTAATAATATTACTTTCTTTACACAGACTTATTCAACGCAGAATGGCGTGTTGTCCGTGCTTGTCGAAAAGATGCACTTCTCTGGAGGAAAAGCTGGGAACAGAAGCACACGCGATGGAATTGCCGATCTCTCGCTACCAGTGGTAGGAAGTGACCAACTAGTTATAAGAAAACAGCATCACAATACTGGCTGTGAAATGACTGTGCTAGTCGATAGCGATGCAAATGGCGGAACCTTGAAAGGGGGACATCCCGCGCATTCCATGAGGTCTCTTCCCTTCTGTATCATTGGGTGGACCTTTCGATCGAATAGCTTGAAAAGGCTCTACAATGTTGTCGCTCCCGTTGGGACAGTGCGAGCGAAACAGTCTACGTATCTGCGACATGTACTGCCATTGACTTCCTTGTTGTTGCATTCGCTCTAATTGACTTTGCTGGCCAACCCAACACCGGTGCCCGGTAGCTATATCGCCACCATCGACGGCATTGCCACGACAGCTGGCGCCCGGTACGAACACTTCGTTCTTTCTAGCTGAAGCACTGATATCGTTAACACTGTGGGGCCGACGTCGCGAGACACGGGGCTTTCTATTTCTACATGGGTCGTTTACTCGTTCTCAGATCAATAAATGCCTGAAGAGGAAGCGAGCGGTGTCGAAAGGACTTCAGGGCCTTCGAAGGACCCCTATCCTGACCAGGGGCTGAAGGCAAGCATCGATTCGGCTGGCGACGGTCCTTCATACCGTGGTATTCGATACCCACGGTATGAAGGACCGCCGCCGTGCCACGAAGTATGATAACCACGATTGGTAAGACTCTCACCACTTGTCCAGTTATACCATTTTTTCTGCTGGTTTTTTACGCGGTAACAAACAGGAGCATCCGCAGAAGACGATCTGTAGAAGAAGGTAGTAAACAGAACAGACTAAAAAGTTGACAAGACCTCGATTTGCCCAGTTGGGCCAACGAACAAGCGCTTCCACATACAGATCCAGCAATGATTGTCTATGTACCCGGCAGCAGCATTTTGCCGTTCGTAGGAAATGCCTGGCACTGCGCTTTAACCGCTACGGTCGGCCGTTTCCACGCACTGATCCCTCGTTGATTAGGTTTTGATTTGACGGACCTGCGTCTACTAGCAAGGACAGTGATTGCGGGGCGTCCTCAACCGCGTACGCAGACTTTGATAACAGCGTACAGCTTGTAGATTGACTGTTGGCTGCCTGCTTGACTTGCTCATCTGCTGGCGACCCAGCGCTGAGAAAAATCGTCCAGCAGCGTCATAAATTCCTATGCCGAGTATACCGCTCCTTCGATCGAGCAGCAACAGCAGCCAACGGGATGTTACTTAAGTCATCTGAGTGAACGTCTGCCTGCCTTGTTGGTGACGCCTTCTTACGGTAATCATCTCGGTCATTATCGTGGCACCAAGCACTACAGCTATAGTCACTGTCTCTGTCGTTGTAGGTTGTTCGCTCAGTGATCGGGTGTTTTGCAATAGATGTCTGCCATCGGAGATATCCACTATCCCCCAACCAATCCACCCTCGCGTTCGTCTTCTCTCGGGCAGCCGCGTGCCGGGTTGTACATGCTGTGGTGCCTGGGGGGCTAGACCGCTTGCAGCGCAGGTATGCAATCCAAGCAGGGCTGCCTCATTACGTCTCTGTCCTCTAGCCTCACTGACTCCTTGCATAAACCCACCACACCCTCAAAGCTACCGCAGTCCATAAGTGTTAAATTCAAACTTAGCTGGCTGTTTGGTCACGTATAGTCACATAGTTATAGGCTGCCAAAACGCCGAGGCAAACCGACCAAGCGCTCCTTAACGCTTGCTTCTTGAATCGTGGCTTGTTCCGGCGGGTTTACTGCTTCTTAATATAAACGTCAGTAGCATCACCACTGAAAGCCATAGTCGTTTGAGCTATAGCGTGTTCGGTCTGTCTCGCTAACACCATTGAAACTATCTAATATTGACAACCGACAGAGTGAAGGCGCTACCAGCTCCTCATCGTTGGTCGCTGCCGCTTGACCGTCCGGTGAAAAAGGGATTGTCTATGGCAGAACCTTGCTTACGCGCAAAACCCGCCCACTTCTATCGCTCCGCTTATACGAAGTACGATGAGAGGCGCTCGCCGGACCGACCGAGTGCTCCAAAAATAGATGAAACCCGGTGAGTTTTTCGATGACACAAAAATCACGGCTGGATAAGTGTCAAATGATTACGATGCTAGCTGACGGTACAGTTTCTTCAATCCGAAATCAAAGCGTTTATGGTGCAACAGACATAAGCAGCTGCTTGATTGCTTTTTAGGATTGCGAGCGTAACTGGCACTAGTAGACTAGTGCCAGTCTAACGTTTGTCTTTGTGTATATTAATTTCGGTGAAAAAATACGGGAACAGAACAACAGAGGAAATAACAATTGTTCTACACCGTTATCGTATATCATTATTAATCAAAAATTTACCGTCCTTTGCATTTCCCACCAGTCGTTACCCACACCGACGATGATTGTACATTTTTGAATTGGGCACGTGGCGTTGAGATCATCGTGAAATTTAAAATGAACGTCAAGTATCTATTCGTAATTTTCATCATTGCATTGTGTTATCTACGTCCACAGAAACAATCGTGTGAGATCGTCGCCTTCGGGAATATGTACTTAAAATACAGGCAGAGTACGCTTAGCGTTGTCTGATGCGATACGGAACTCTGCTATGAGAAGTTTGCCCGGAAATTCTTGTGAGTCGCTACGATCCTCCAGAATGCTCGAACGTATTCGGAGCGGTTCGCACTCAAACGTCCGAGGTCAAAAGGGATGCCGTTTGTGCATTGGTAGCACTTATGTACTTATAATTAGGCAGATATGCGCTCTTTGTATTATGAATACTCTATGCTCGCAGAATTCATGGGTGATCTTCTGAGGCGTTAGTAGGTAAATGGTATCATTATGGACACGATAAGTTTATTTAATAATGCCTTTTTATCGCCAATCTGCTCTCTATGGATCCTAACTGGCTCCAAGTGTACTACACGAAAACGCAGTCATTCTTTAAGAGATTAGCTGCTGCCGATGAAAGGAATTACAAGCAACGTTAGTAGTCTCCTGCTTCACCGAGCTTAGACATGGCGATGCCTAAAAAGATTATCTGGAAAAATCGTTGCGTGTTTTTCTACACAATTTGGCCGGTTAAATAGGGGAGGCGATGGTGGCAGCAGCAACCATCCCCGACGTTCTTGGATTGCAATTGTCACCTTCACGTACCTTACACCGCCATTGACCATTACGAATTGCAGCGGCTGATACGTTTACCTGGGCAGGCTAAAAATGGCGAACTTATAAAGAACGCCAATGAACTAGGCGTGCCTTCAGCCAAAAAACGAAATATTGCTTCAACTAGAAGGTACCTCCGGAAAAATATTCTGCGGTAGGAACGTGTTTCTCTCTCTCTCTCTCTCTCTCTCTCTATGGTCTCATTATAACAGTCCACCACGTATGCGGATCTTGAGACACGAACGAAGCTGCGCAAGAGCGGTGATGCATCTGTTCTTGAGCTTATTGCCCAAGAAATTTTGCTATATCTGCCAGTTAGACGCACTGCATACAATCGATAATAATGTCCATTAGATTAAAACGCGTTCATCCGTGCTTCTATAGCGCTACAACTGTATAAATCAGATGGCATGTTCGGCAGTATACCCTAGTGTAGGTAAAAGACGGGCAGTGGTTGGGAAGCGAAGCTTGTAGAGCGAAACAAGGCTGCAGGACAAAGCTACTACCTGAATTCGCCCAATTGAGTTAGTAGTGGCAGGGCCTAGTATTACCAAGTCCACCTTGGTCCTCTATTTACCGGTGCTGATATAGTTCGCCGCCAGTCTCTACAGCGGAAATGGGCTACAATCCAGCCCCACTGACGCAGCAATACAATGGTTACTCATTCAACGGCTATTAACGGACCAACGAACTCAGCTGCTGACACGTAATTTATATTATCAGTTCTGCTCTGACCCTGTAAAATGTAAGTGATATATATCCTGGTGCATGATACACGTGCTTCACTGCAAGTCGTAGTACTTTTCCGATATATATATATATATATATATATATAAAATGGCGTGTCCCACGTTGAACGCCTATAACTTCAGTTTATATTTATATATAATTAATATTTAAACTTTACTCAGTATATGTAACTTTTCCTCGTAGCGCATATTTTCAAAAGAATTACCATCCAGGTCAATACATTGCTGATAGCGGTGGGGTATTTTTGCGCAATTTTAGCTCTGAAATTTTTCAGTGTAGCTTTAAGATGGTTAAGCTAGAAAAAAAATCTATTGTGTCAGGTCTGGACAGTGAAAAAAAAAGACCTCTTTGGAAATTTCTTATAAAAATATGCTACTACTTAATGGTGTCAGTGTGTGAGTAGTCCACCCTGTTGAAAATAAAACTCGCCATCTCCTTTAAAGTCTCTCCAAATGTGTAGCAAGAGAGGTTTTTTGCGGGAAATTCAACAATTTGATATCAATCTCTGTACTACAAAGGAAAAAGAAAAAAAAAAGGAGGTAAAGGTACGAATTGTATGAATTTACAGTTGTGCCCTAATGTTAAGTATGAGCTTCAATTTGACTATAGCTTCATAGCTCTAAATGGTTCTTCTTGAAGGTACTCAGATGTATTCGTTGGATCATTTTCATTGATAGCATGCTACAATGTAATTCTTCGTTCGCAACGCTTGATTGACTTTGTACCATAGTACTCTAAAATGAATTTTATGTTCAATAGGTAATATTGGTCAACTCATTATATCTACTCAATTAGACTAAAGAACAGTCAAAACTCGTTCAGCCGTGTAGACATTTTTCGAGACACGCAGTATTTAGATGTGGGTCAAAAGTTAGTTGACAATTTAAATCTTCATCTTACATTAATTAAAGTTGCAGTAGAGTACAACATTCGAGTAAAGTGAAGACTTTTGAACTGCTGAGAGACGCATTGTAAAAATATATAGAAGAAGCACTTAACAGATAAATCTTGCAGGCTATATGTACACAGCCTCGGTAATCTAACCAGTGGTCTCTGGCACTTTACTCGTAGATGACTGAACGACAATGTCCGTTCAGCACACAGCAGGAGTCACTCACAAGTTGTACGATATAGAGGTAGCAAAGCAACTATTTTAACTCGATACCGTTTGACACGCCTCGTAAGGGCAAAGACAGTCCTGGAGGATGTGACGTTGAAGGCTAGGAGAGCCGCCAGAATCTTATACTAAAGCAGTCAAGCTTTTTCTCTGCGTTTCTCGTCCTTTTCATCAAGTTTTACTGCCATTACCTACATATACGGAACGGCTTTGCTCGCTATATTCTATCAGAGCCATCACTAGACTGAGGTACGACCAACCCAGCTCGACCCAAAAGTAGCAGGAGATAAGCCTTCGTCTTCCGCCGTATGCCCTGTTACGGTCGAATTGATATGCACTTGTGTCTAGTAACGTTTTGCTTAGTCACCTTGGCTTCTCGCTTGTTACCTACCAGCGTTTGCGGCCCTGTCGATAGAGAAAAAGTTTTTTGTCCTCTGGTCCTGAAATTGCTACGCCTGAATTGTTTCGACCTATTTTGATCTCATGCAAGCGCTCCTGTGCATTTTCTCCATCGCTCGTGCAGCGTTCCTTCCCCAGCCATTTTGCAAGACACGCGGTTTTGCGTCGTTAATAAGACTTTGGGGACCTTGAGTGGCCTTGGTGGCTTGAGGGCTATACGCGTAAGCGTCCGAGCTTCGCTGCTTCTAAATGTCATAAGTTTGTGGTAACTGCGAAATGGAGAACAGGTTGCCTCACCACCGTTTTACACTAATCTGTTCTTCCATTTTCTATCGTGCTCGATTCTTTGAATCATTCAAGCGATCCAGCAATTTCTGGTTAGGCATGCCGTTGCCCCGATGTTCTTCTTTTTATATGTTTCCTACATTCATGTTTCAACCTGACCGACTCCGACTGAAATTCACATACGTTCACTTACCTCCCGGCCTTTCTGTTTTGTAGTTTCGCTAATCTGATATCATTCACAATACGTTTTTCCCAGCAAATTCTGTTAATTTTTGACTGTCACCTATGACCTTAGAAGGGCGCCGTCACACAACAATTAACGAAGCCGTGTAATAGGAGCAATAATTCGCGAGACTCCGAGACCTCGCTCTGTTAATGCAGCTTTCAGCTATCCTAAAGCTATGTAAGTGTTCCAACAGACCAACCTAAAACAGCACGACTCTATGCTCAATGTGTGCATGTGTTTGAGAAATACTTAGCCACTTGACTCGTTCCTATGGTCCCAGGATGAGTGAGGCCGGTCTAGCAGAGCCGAAGGGGCCGACAATCAACAACATCACCAGAGACTCCGTTCGAGAGGTAACGGCCAACGTAGGTCCCCCTTGGTGTTAGGGTCCCCTGTTAACTATTACCATTGAGCAAGCGAAAGAGCTCCGTGGCACGTTTTGATTGGGGAAAACAGCAACTGATAGTAGCCTTAACAATAACAATAATAGCAACGGTGTGTACGAACTGTTAAAAAAAATCTACCTTAAAACGCTTTAAAACATGTCCTAGTCTAACGCTATAATTCAATAAAAAAAAATATGCTTGTACACTTGCAAAGGTCAAGAATAAATTATGTTTGCAAAGCTATGGTCATATGCGATTTGTATATACATCGTTTTTATCCGTCATGCTGAGCCTAATATAGTGGCTAATGTATAGAAAAGTAAAATTTGGCTAATAGTTGGACTACTTAAAAATATCAAATGAGATAGAGTTCCATGAAAAAAAGATACCGCTAGGAAAATAGCGCTTTATTTTTTATGACCGATTACAAGCCTTGCTGACGACAAGTGCTCATCTGCATGTTATAGAAATAATAGCAACCATGACATATCTACAGGAGTGATATTTGCCACAGGATCTGTTGAATGAATGATGTAAAAACTCCTACAACTATTCGTTTCTTGTGGCACCTATGAACGTATAACGATGATAACCGCCATTGATAGCCGGAAATTTGAAGTCCGTTCGATTTTTTCCGGCATCTAAAATCCGCAACGGCACTCATCCCCGTCTACCTAGGTCGGACGGCAGATTATCTCCATTTCCTAGAGTAATTCTATTGACCCAATAGCTTGTTCAATGCGCACCCTAATCCTATGTTAACCAGCTAACTGTTTTTCCCAGCTCGCTCATACCCTGAAGGCTAGCGTTCCACGAGGTATCGGCATGTTGGATTTTCGATAAAACGAATATATCTAGACGCACTGCAGATATGACATGTAATAGTCCAATCGTTGGGGTTTCATTCTAACGAGCGGACTTCTTTTATCTAACACCTATATATCATTGCGACAGATATCGGCTAAGTCGGCGGATGCAACAATAACGAAACTATTTGGTAAAACTGAATCAGCTTCACTTGTAGCAACGATCCGGCTATGGCGCGTCTAGTTTATTTATTCTCAAAGAAAAGCAACGAGATGAAGATATTATATATGTTCAGATATTTGGTTTTCATTAGAAAACGTCAACTGAAAGAGACTTTCGGTTAGAAGCGCCAAAGAAAATATTACTCTATCATAGATTTTAATGCATATATTTTACGTCACACTTTACAATGGTAGATTATAGACGACAGTTTCTCTAATTGAAGTCGTAAGTATGTGGTAATTGGTCATTACACCTTTAATTAGGGGGACAGGTGGAGGAATGGAACCGGAACGTCGACCTATTTTAATTTGTCATATCACCCCTCGCAACGAAAGCGTTTGCGCCGCTCTGCCGGTGAGAATTATCGCCACGCTTGACGATCACGGGGTTGAAGGCGGCAGCGCAATCCCACTACTACCTTTAGACCGATCGTTCCCGCATTTCTTTTCCTTGACGTCGGTTGGCTTCGTCATTCAGTACGTTGGCTACTCACGCACTGTTTAATGCTTAAGTGCGAATCAAACGCTGCTGTCTTCATTGTCGATCAGCACCAGTTGAGTACGTCGGGACGAGCCAACCCAGAAGCAAATAAGTAGAGACCCAAAAAATTCTACTTACGAAGAAGCCTGCGGGGTATAGACAAAAAAAAACAACGATTAGTAGACTATGTGCTGTTGTGGTTGCTGCACACGGCGAATCTGTCCTGCTGTGTTCGAGACGATACTGTTACCGATGGTTGAAATAGTTGCTTAGCCGGCAGTAGCCAGCGGGAAAACAGAAAATGTCGCCATTTCATTACAATGTTTTCTTTAATATTATGGAGACAGATCGCCGGTTACTAGCCACGGAATGGCTACACGGCGATAGCACACAGGCAGCAAATCAAGCCAGAAATGAATAGTGGCATCCCGGCAGGACATGACTTGAACTTTTCGCATGAAGATAGCGACGGATGGCCACGACCTGGCAGACAGAAGGGGAGTAATACAGACATTCCGACAAACGGACATGCGAACAAACGAATAACCCTCATGGCGGAAATGCAATACTGAAAAGGAACGTGATCCCTGATAGCACCTCCGCTCAGTTTTGCCGATCGAACACCCGATTCTCAATCCTGCCGTCCGTCCAATGCCGGGCAGTCGTTTCAGGGGAGGAGAGGAATGATGAGCAAGCGACCCTGGCAAGCAACCACCTCGATCTAGGTTTTGTCCCGCGTTCCTCAATACTATCTCCGATGCTACCGTGCATCCGAAGCGCGTCTGCCTAAGGGGTAGTGACATAGGAGCGGCCGGTGCTCCCCCGTTGAAGGCTCGGTAGCTTAGAGCGCGCTAGTAAACGATAGAGCCAAGGATTAAACGAAGCTGGAGAAGGTGGCAACTGGCCGTGGGCAGCAAGATTGCGGTAACAGTGAGGTAGACAAAGAGAGCAGGAGAAACATGTATGAGATATTACCAGTTATAAGAAGAAGAGAGAGAGAACAGCCGTTGTTCTGGCCTATATTGCACGAAACGTGATCGTGTCAAGGTAGCCGGCAGGGTCTCCGTGGCAGAGATAGCTGAAAGGAATGGCTGGATAGAAGGATGGACGGTTGGACAAACAGCAATAGATGAACGGGGTTACCTACGGACCCTGCTGTGCAGGCATCTGTGCTCCGCTAACTCAATTGAGGCCAAGGCCCCCAGGCCGGGAGAATGGTTTGAAAGGACTACAAATGCTGCGTCCTAGAGAAAGCCAAGGTAACCGACTTGAAGAAGATTCAACGATCAACAAAAGAGCGATCAGTAGCAATGCTACTAAACTATCCTCTTATTAGAAAATGTAATCGCATACCACGAGTAACTTAAAGGAGCAACCTGAAATGCCGAAGGGACGGCATTTGTAACCGATGCTACGCGACAAGTGAATCGGATTGTTATTAAGAAAAGTAGGCCATTACGGTCATCGAAGAACTTGTTGTCCAACACTGAACCTGGCAGGGGACTCATATGCCCAATATTTGGTGTACTTAATTCAGAAGGACGATTTAACTCTGAGGACAATAAACACATATAAGTGTGACTGTAGGGCGTCATCAGGTAGATAGCTAGCGATATTTTTGGCTGAGTTCCTAGGTAGCGTTATTAAGTTGAAAGTACCAAATTTAGAACTAGAATCTCACCGTTGAATAAGTAGTGCGATTGAATGGTTGTCTCTGAATGCTCTGAATTCAGTTCCAAATGTATATATATATATATATATATATATATGCTTAACGCTAAATGCTCTATTCGTTTTATATAATACTATACTTGTTCTCGAGTGCCCAGATGCAGTTTGCGTCACGTTTCTACCCATTTATTGCCGGGACATCACGGGCCCGTAAATTGTTGTAAAATGTTGTTATATGTATTTCCGATACATGATCATTTGTACAACTATAAAGGATTCAAGTGATTAGAGGTGCCGTTAGTCCATTATTTGAAACTGCACGAGCCGACAAAGCAGGTAACCATCTGAATCAAATGTATGTGTCACTAAGAAATCCCGCTCATCTTAGCAAAGCGTCGAATCCATGCAGTATATATGATAGAAACGTTGCACGTTCCGTCTGGGGAAATCACCGATATTTCTGATCGTATCTTTCAATTATTGCAACCTATATTGAGGCGCGCCTTTTTATATTTAAAATATCATCTCTGTCAGGCCCAATATAAGGAGGATCTCAACTTTTACTATTCGACAGCCACGGGCCCTTACGATGGGTCATTTAACATATCTTTCGACGATATCTAGAGTGAATTATGAGGTTGCTGTATAAACAGCTAAATATGTAACGCTTTGGACAATTTTTTCAAGTGATCAAAACGGAACACATTTGGATTTCGTTCACCAGTGGTCAACTTGGCTACTTAACGGAACTTACCCTAAAGTACAGCTGACTAAAAACGAAATTTGGCGTTATGTTATTGGGATTTCTAGCCCATTTTGCTTGTGCCAGCACATAAGGCCTCACAGAATGCTATTATGCTCCTCCGGAAGAAACTATCTTGCTCCAGAAGCAACTGGCTACGCGCGACGACACGCAAATTGAAGCTTTACGCAAATTGGCCAAATCAAGTCATGAATCCTAATGAAATGGTAGCAGACGACTGCGGGACGAAATGGAGGACGAGATGGAAATGGTGCCGAATAATAGCACGATCGCCTTTAAATGATCGGCTCTGTACATGCGTTTGACCGTCGCAAGGTCAAGAAGCTATTAAGTAAATATTTGTCACATCGACAAGTATGACAGTGAGCGCAGAAATTGAAGCTTTGTGTACTTTTTCCCTAATTCTTTTATTGCTTCATAAATCTTGGAAGAAGGTTAATCCCTAGAATAAGATATCAAACCTTTAAAATTTGGTGAAGGTCGTGGTGTGCCTCACGCGTCAACGTGCTTTTTACATAATCACTTTTGAAGAACATTGTCAATATCCTGTAGCCAACCCCAGCTATGGAGAACTCTAAGCAATCGTTTCACATCTGCAAGGAGACTTTTGCGCATATTCGCTCTCAACTACTCACTCAGTTTCTCTTTGTCGAACAATGGTATATATATACTATTCTTTGTATATATCAATAATGGATTCATGCATATACCTTAATATTTTCGCCACTAAATGGTAAGTATGTGCATTTACCACTTTTCGCAGTCGAATACTACATCTAGATGCTGCTCTGGCTAAAAGAATGGAGTCGGATAGGCCTACTATATACAAGTGTTTAGGCCAATATTTTGAATATTTTCCACCAGGTTGCCTTTTCATCCTGTTCGAACCTTAAGGTGCGGGGTCGGATATTGTGGATGTGTATTACCTTTTTTTTTATTTATGTATATTATCTTTTTGGACTTTAGGCCGACGCCATTTTTGCTGCCACTGGGCTGCGCGGTTCCCAGCAATAATAAGATCACACGAGTGCCTTCATGTCTGTCGCACCAGCGCACAAGGTTCTACAGTTAGCGAACCTGGCATGCGGCTATGTGATGTGGACGACAAGGAAATCGACTTCCTGTAGAATAAAGGTATTGAAGAAAGCTTCAATGATTGGTTAAAGCAGAGAACATTCATGGCGTGGCTGGGTACGGCGCAATACCGTCTGACCAACGCGTGCTATTCTCGGTGAAGCTCGAGGGTGAAGGCAGATCTCACCGTGTTTTGTTTTACTCCCCGTACATCGTAAGGCTATTTCAACTGCGCCCAGTTCCATCGCAGCGAATTTTTTAGCCAGTGCATGGCGATCTTGACAAGCCTGCCAAGCAGCCCATTGTCGCTTTGTCGTTATGCCCGCCTCGCAAAAAGAGGGGAATCCAGATGCTACGTCTATCTGCTATGTAGTTACAGCCACCCCGTTCCCGTTCCAGACAACACCCCTAAGGCCTCTGCGTTTTTCGACGCTACCTCTTGTGAACAAATTGTTTTCTTTTTGGCTAGGCTACCACGTGAGGATAAAATTGGCCTTATTGATACGGGCTAGATGTCCACGGCCAGCATTGCTTTCAGTGACCAACATCACAAGGGCAGAATCTGGTATCTGCTCATCGGTAAATAAAGACGCTACTGAAGTCACTGCTACGTTCTGATTAAAACCCCTTTTCCGTTGTGCAGTCGTTGTGTGCCTCTGATGTTCTCCTACATTTTGCCGCAGGTAAAACCGGCAACTCTGCCGTTTTCCAGTTAAGCACACATCGAAGCTAACCGTCACTGAATCTGCAATATTTGCTCTCCTTAGAACCTGTTTATGCAAGGCTGTCGCAATACAGCTAGCAACACGTCCATTAGATCATTACGGTAACTGCTAGTAGGTTGTTGGCCACGGCGAATATTCATTCAAAGACTGGCGCGAACTGGTCGCCAGCTGCCCACGTAAGAGCTATGCAGTGCTGTAAGAGCCTGGGATCGTATAACTTCATTGGTTTTACGTGCATTTGCTCTATTCTAAGCATTGTATTATATAAGGCGTGAATGGGTTACCTCAAAGGCCCTGCCTAAGACAAACGGCCGAATCTATACAGAAGCCTTAAGCCGACACAGCCACCCTTCTGCTTTGGGTCGTATAGGACGTAAATAAGAACATGTATTGCAGAAAAGGCATTATGATATGATGGGAATAGCCTTAAGGTAAAGTCAATAGGGCGAAGGAGCAAGGAAACGAGCGGAGTGGATGAGAAGTTGATTTGGAAGGGATTGAGCGATTGGCTATAATAGCCGATGGTAACTGCTGACTGATAGGCTCAATAACGGACTGAAGTGAAAAAAATATTGATCACTTGTTTTGTTAGTTCAATTATATGCCGTAAGGGAGCGGTCGGTCGTTCACAGTTTACTGTGTTGATTGATCTACCACACTATGTGTAATACATCTGTACAATGATAAGGGAATACTTCTACGTACCAGCCTTGTTTGGGATGGCTTGCACTGATGGCCAGTTCACACAACAAAAGTTGGGAGATATTGATTGTTATTTTCTCATTGCCAGATGAATATGTCATACGTAGCCCTCAACTTGTCTTAAAGTACTTCGTATGCCTTGCTATAATGTTTAATTCACATATTAGTGTGTAAGTTTCTTTAAAATAATTTTCATTTTACCTCAGCGTTTCTTGTTCGCTCGGCTTTCCGTTTGGAAAAGTGAGCATTTTTCTATGTCTTTTCCTGATGCTGCATTCACTTTCATAGCCGCACTGTTGTTTGCCATCGAGTGATTCTTTCGAGCTCATAGACCTCCTTTCGCTGTTCTCTTTCTAGATCGAGATGGTACAAGGGTGATTCTTCCGCATTTGGCAAGCGAAGTAAGACCAAGGGGGACGTACAGAGGAGGCGATGCAATGATGGCTCGAGACCACCGGACCACTTACACCGACCAAACGCTCTATGCTTCAACCTTCAGTTTTGTTTCTTCCGCCAAAACCGCCGGACCCATGTCAACCGCCCTCACCAGCTAGCTTTTCAGACTTCCCTAGACTTTCGACCATCAGTGACAGATGGTGTGCGCGGTGTTTGCAATCATTGGAGTGACATCGGTGGTAGGCGATCGGGTCGGTGGCGCCAGCCGGGCACTTGTTGCTGCCCTACAAGCCTGTGGCTGCCTCACAAACCTGTGGCAAGCAGGGACTTTGCCTGATCTTAGTGGAAGCCCATCGGCCGTGTCGATCGGTGCCAGGAGCAGACCTTGAAAGCATTGGGAAGGGGCGGGCGAGTCAGCGGCCTCAAAGCCTGCTCAGCGCAGCTACCCGACAGTAGGAAAGATTAGGTGGAACTGCGAGAAGAGGCATTTTGCGGGGCCAAATGTTTGGAAAAGCGTGGATGGGCGGCCGGCGTCCCGGGAGTGGTAACACCTATTCGGGAAAACGGGAGAGTACTAGCTACACTGTCCTGCAGCACCCCGTCATTGTTCGTCTTTCCAATAGATCCAGTAGATTTCTCTGTTTGTATCTCTCTATATAATGATGGTTTGGTTGCACGGAAACGATATTAGGGAGACTTCGATGACTTGGAAGAAGAACGGGCCTCCTTCTGGTTGTAAGCCACTTAGGCCACAACAAACCCTAAGGCTTCTTTCAGTCGTTCCCTAAGAAAAACCTACAGGCATTCTTGCTGTATTGTCTGATCCAAAATATCTCCAGAGACCGTTATGTACGGTCGTACTGTAATCGTGCAACTGCGATGGGTTTTAGATTACGTGATCGAGGAATGAGTTTATTCTGAGAAAAAACAAAAGGAGTAACTCTGTGGACATCTCGTCGCGACCACAGTATATTCGACAGTTGCTCATGTCTGTCATTACGCATTGTACCTTCGTTCAGTACTTCGTTCAGACATCTGTTAGTGATCGAACGTTGGGCAATAAAAACTTTAGTTGACTTCTCTCAAAAACGTTTCTGAGAAACGTCGGTTCATATCCTAGAATATGAACAGAAGGACTCTCTATTTGCCTCTAGGTTCGCGATAGTACGGCATTCATTTTCCTTATCCAAGCGAAGGTTTTCTTTTTGTCAATAGCTGCGTATACATTACAAATCATCAATTATCTGATAAAACGTTTACCCACGGATTCCGATCTTTCGTCGCCTTGTTTGCGAGCTCGACTAATCAATATGAGATCTACTAAAAACCGATTTTTCTGATCTGCCTACTTCTTAGCACTCATTTCTAGACAGATTACATGATTTCGCTTAAGGGCAAGAAACAACTAGGCAATGGATGTTCCACGGCAAAGAGCTGATCTTGTCGAATTCGTTTATGCAGGGTCAGCTTGACGTTGGTCTGTTTGGCTACGGGTTTGACACCATACGGGTCATGCTAATCAATACAGAAACCTGCAACGCGGGGCTGGTGCCGTTAAATATTGATTAGCCTCGTCTAATTGCATATATTAATAGTCCAACAGACTACAACGGTTTCGCGGCACGTGTTAATGCAGAATGAAGAGAAAAAGTTGAAGACCGCTGAATATATGTCTCTATCATAGTAATAGGTTCGAAATTTAAATTAGGTTTCAAAATAACAACCCTGTTTTAATTGAAATTAGAACTCATGAGTAGATGAGATCGCCTGTAGCCGTTGAAGGCAGTCTTTGCAATACCTACAGTGCATTTCGGGCTGCGGTTTTTTGGGCGTGTGTGGGTTGATTCAACTACGAGGTCTGTATAAAAATGCAGCAAAAAGCATATGCTGAACTCGTTATATTTATATAACATTTTTTTTCTCTCATTTCTCATTATTTTGACTGTGCAAAGGACTATCTTAGCACATATTTAACGCTTGTATATTAGCGTTTGCGTGATTGTTCCATGAATGATTCTGCTCTAAACGGATATTTCCAATGAGGTTATTTGGGATTTAAGCTATACTTGAGTCCGTGAAAGGACTTAGTAATTTATCAGTTTTAGTTTACCTGGCTTCTGCTGACCTGTCTTGCGGTCTCCCCTACACACACAGTCGGTAGGTTTGTATATATTTATATGTGCTATCTTCGCATTGCGCAGTCTGTATGCAAAATTTACTGAATGGTTACCTAAACCCTAAACAGCTTCCAGTTCACTACCTGCAGTTGACCTTCAGGGATTCATCGGTGAAGCCTCGCTAAACGTGGCCTCAAGCAGGTACCTTATCACTCCCTGACAGTACTGCTTCGTTTTTCTCGTCGAATTTCCCCCTTGACCTTACGCCAATAATGCTTTGAATTCTCTCCCTGTCGCTGTTCCACGTTCTTCACCGCAATATTGTTGATTCTTTATACAGAATATTATAATCTATGACTGACTTCTGAGTCTCGTCATCCAGTTAGTGAGAATTCTACCACCACCACGTTCTATGCAGCTTCTTTGGTCCTATCCGATTCAATGCGTCGTGCAAAACCCTTGCAAGTTTGCGCAGGCTGGACGACGTGTAGTTCTGTTAGCGAGGCCATGTCATCTGCCTGGAGGGTCACGTTCGCGCAGATGCGATACACACGTCGACGCTAAGCCGTTCGACAAGAACGGGGTACTAGAGAAAATTGGTCAGAGTAAGGGGTTTGGGTTACCGTCAAGAGGCTGAACGTATGATGCATCTGGATCTGCTATATTGTTCGAGCTAATACACAACAACAGTGGCAGTAGTAGCAAGGGTAGGACTAAGCAAAAAGCAAGGCTCACTCGGCAGCCGGCTGTTTACGTGGTGAATTCGCGCTTGGACAACGCTACTAAACTGAACTATATACATACTGCCTGCGTATATATATATATACATATATATATGATACTATTACTAGTGCACTCTGCTTAATTACAGTAAAAACATATATATATATATATATATATTTGTTACACGAGCATGGGTATTCAACATACATAATAGCAAAAGTGCTCGATCCGCAACTGCAGGTACAGCACAGCCTGCGACACTGACGCGAATCTACTGATAATATACCCCACTGTGAGAATGTGCATTATATATAAAGATCATGCCGATCAAATATGCAAGACGAAAAAAGCCGATTCAAATTTAGCTTTTTACAACCCATACACTCAACTGTATTGTTGAGTGTATGGGTTGTACAGAACTAACAGTTGATATATATATATATTAACTGTTGCAAGCTCGTGCACGGAAATTCACGCCCCCTGAAAAGAAATGCTACAAATGTGTGCAAAGGCCACGATGACACAGATTTCATTCAGTTACTATTTCTGTTTCTCTCAGTATCGGCTTGCCTCGCCTCTTCTTACTGTGCCCCGCTCTGTCAAGGTTTGTGGGTTCTACGGCTACTTAATACACGTGTTCCCCTTAAGCTAATGGTATTATTGATGTTCGCGCTATCATTGCCACGCTCACTCGACGTTAACAACCCAGCGAACAACAGAAGTAAGACGCATAGTCTGGCTTTGGTGGGTCATCAACAGAACCAGCAGAGAGCGTCCAGCAAGGTTGGCTGCTGAAACAGGTCAGCATGTTCTCACAGCACAAGTTACAACTTCGATAACCGCTCGTTTGGTCAATGGCAGTTTGTTGAATCTCAGCTACGATGGCGACCTGGCGACCGAAGGAAAAGCAAGCGAAACCAAACAAAATTCAGAGTCGATCGAGGGTTGTAGCCCTGACTGTTAGCCAGTCGTGCGTTGTTGGCTGCAGGTCTTGAGGGGGTGCCGGAAGGGGAGAAAACTGGGAGAACGATTTTACACAACGACACAAGGGACTACTAGCTGGCTTCCTGAATATATGTAAGGAGTCCGACCAATAGGGAATGAAGAGGGGAAATGGGAGAGAGCAGAGAGGGGAATGGTGTGTGTAAGCACACGAGTAAAAAAAGCGCATGCGCGTGAATCGTGGATCTGGGTCACTCACTTGTGAAGGCTATAGAGCAGAGTAGAAGAGTGCACAGGCAACAACAACGCATGATAATAATGGCAACGATAGCAACAACAGCAGCAGCAATAACTACGACACTAACGTCCTGCCTGCCAACAGATTTACCCTAACGCCGGTGTCGATATCTCCCTCTGTAGAGTATAGTGGCAAAGCAGCTCATCGCTATGAGAAACATAGGCAAGCGACTGAAACTGTGTATTGTTGGCAATGATGCGAACCGTTCTATTAACACTACTTGTAGACTACGCCTGTTTTGCCCTTTAGTTCTGAAGCCCACCTAAGGCTTGCAGTGGCCTGAAGGCTAAGCAAGCCTGCCTTCAGGCCAATAAAATGCAAACAAGGACTTCAAAAAGCAAAGATAAGACACCGACCGAAATAATGCTTTGATTAACATGAAACACGTTCGACATAATTTGCGCATGAACACACACGGGTATTATTATAATATGCCGAAGGGATGCCAAATAACTTTGTGGGATACTGCTGCTATCTGTGGCAGGGCCACTTGCTGTTTGCGGTTCCTCCATATAAGCAATAACCTAATCTGTTGGCCTTTATAGAAATAACCATAAGGTATATTGCCTTTATAGTGGGCCACGTAGATGTACATTACATAGGTATATACAGCTGACGGAAGCTGATGGAGATATGCGACAGGAACCGCTGTTATTGCGCGAAGGTGCTAATTGCGCTGTTGTGACCTAGCGGGAAAAAATCGGTAAGCTCAGCAATTTCGGACGTTATTGGGTCGTTAGTCTATGGGGCTTGCTACTATGAACTTGGTAACAGGGCCTTTAGGTTTCTACTTCCTACGAAGCTTGACTTGAACTTGGCGCTGACTAAAGTACTCGAAAAAATCCAATACAAGTTGATAATAACGGTCCACACATATCCCGCTTTCGTCGCCACCCGACAGCATTCACGATTCTTAGCGGCTGCCAATGCTGAAGAAACAGCAGTGTTCGAACATCGGCAAAACATCTCGTATGTTCTTTAGTTGGACTTGCCATACACATAATAGCTGCAAATCCCGTTTGTCAGTTAGTAGTGGAGATATGGCCATGTTTGTTCGTTGGATAAAAGCCGGTATACAGGCAATGGCCACGGCTTTCGGCACCCAGTAAGCGTTAGTATTATGATCATAAAGAAGTCAAATCTGTTCACATAGAGGCAGGTCTCCTCAAGGCTCGAAATCTCGACCTTTTTATCTATATTCTTATTAATGGTCCGAAGCTTGTTTATCTCATGTTTGTTCTTCGGTGTACAAGGTTTTTTTGGCATTTACTTCAACACTTTGTGTGTATTTAGTATACAATAACCTTGGCTTTGTTTCTTTATTTAATCACACGCATCGTCTACTATATGTGATTAGATTAATTAAGCTTGATAAAGAAACTCTAGTTTTTGACGTACAAATATAACGGTGATTAGTTTCGCTTTAGACAAAATAGCTCGGTCCCATTTTGTCACCACCACAATCGTCCTTGGCAACCAACAAAATGTAGCTCCGGTGTCTTCCCTTTCGAAAATATCGCTCTCTCCTATTCAGATTCTGCCATTGGCTGTGATTGTGTGGTACATGCATCTTACTGACGCCATTCAGTCTACCTTGTAGGCGCCGATACATGGAACCCCCTTGTACAAACAAATCCAAGCCCTGGAACCCCAGGGCTGCCGAGCCATAAGCGACCCGACTCATCCACGCACTGCTACATCCGCCATCTGGCGCTTTCTATTGCGGCGTAGTACATACGCTTGACTCGTTAGGGCGATCTCCGTAGAAATGGCAGCCGCCACAAGAGTCGAAGGACCAAGTTGGATAACGGCCGCTGCCACTGTTTGTTCTGTAGTAGTTCTCCTCCGACATTGCTTGAGTGAATTTGATGACCTTGCCTGAAGTGTATTACGGTAACCGCTCAGCTATAGCTGGTCGGTCCGGTGATCCGTTTTGACAAAAGTAAGAATAACTTAGGCTGTTGTTACGCCCTTGTTTTTGTGTCTCTCAAGTTTCACTCTACAGAGTCTTGTCCTTCAGTCTTTTAGCCTCGTGATGAGCTACGATTTCAAAATAATAGAGACGACAGGGGCTGTGGCAGTCTCATGTGTTTCTTTGCTTGTTCCCCTGTTTAACCTTGCCTAGCAGTATCGTTTAGGCGACGAGTGTTGCTAGTCCCTGCGGGCACAAATCAGCAATTTAACATATAGTGACTGTTGCAAACGGTGCAAATACACGTGCAACATTCAGAATAGATATCAGGCGATGGCTGTTTTCGACCCGCTCAACCATTACGACCACAGCCCATAGCTAACCCTAGCGCGAGGAACGAAACCGAACGTGACGATCTGCTGGACTGCGTCGCGGCGTCCCAACGGTCTCTTTTTTTCTGCAGAGTGCCGAGGTAAAAGACCATGCAGGCAAAAAGCATTACAGAGAATCTACAGCTCCACCACTACAGAGATAGAAAAGTAGGGAAAAGAGAGCGCGCTAACGAGAGGAACACGAAAACCAACGACTAACGGCAGGCGGTGTCGCTATTAATTAGGGCAATTTGGCTACAGGTTGTCGCCGTCGATGCTGCAATTACTTCTACCGTCATTATGGCTGCCGCTGCTGTTGCTGTTGTTTCTGCGGCACGCGACTACACTAACCTACAAAGAAAAGAGACCTCTGCACTACCCGGAGCTAGTGAGATGAGTCAGACGGGTGAGATGGCTTCAGAGGTTAGTGGTTATAGTGATTTGGCTACCGCAATGGCGTGTCGTTATAGGACACTTGAATGTATTATAACTTGTCCTCTACTTGCCGTCCTCAACTCGTAGAGGAAGGTGGGCTAGCTGGTAGCCGCTTGCGAGTGCACTTTATATGTGGGCTGAGTACATGAATAAGTGAACATGCTGTAGCCGACCTCAGACGTTAGACGGCTCTTAAGGCTTTCCATATCTCTATAATAAATCCGTCTGGACGCGGAATCAGCGTTAGCGTCGTTAGGTGTCTGATGACCTAGAATTGTTGAAACGGAAGCGATGCTGTTAAGATGCGAAAGTATAAGAATTGGTGAGTTAGAGCAATAGTTATCTACCCGAACACGAGAAATATCCAAAACGTTTAGCGGACCTGAGGCAATGCAGGGGAACGTCACGACTTAAACGACGCGCTGCCTCACAAACCGTCAACCAAGCGCCGTCAGGTGCGTTCCATCCGTACACTAAACAACGGTGTGAAAATGTTGGAAGACGTCGCCCTTGTAGTTGATCAGTCGATGTAACTACAATGTGTTGCGTGTCGGGTAGCGTCGGAACATGCATAGGTTATAACAGACAACGTATAGCTGTGAATACTAATGTATGTAGGAGGCAGGAAAAAAGCCAAATGGAAAAGGTCGTTTCATGTCAGCGCTTTGCTCCGGATAGCCACGTCACAAAAATTCGTATAGTATACTAGTATATACTGCATCCTCCGATCGCCGGACGAATCTGCCTAAGATGTGTAAAGCCTGAGTGAAAGAAAGGACGAGGAGAAAGCGTTGTTTCTACTACAAATCTATTGCTTGAATGATGACAGTATCACGCTCTTTTCTGTTACCTTTCGATATTTAGGCCGTTGCGCTAAGAGCAAACAGATTGATTGAGCCTGCTTGCATTGCTATGCTACGATACTCGGTTAATTGATATTTCGAAATATCGATTTTTCGTATGTATTTTGCGTCTTCGTCGTTTTTATATAGTCAAACCAAGCTCGCTCAACCGCCATAAGGGATATTACAACACTATTGCCAAATTGAACTGCAATCGTTGGCGTACATTCATACCCACCCCCAGTTCCTTAATCATATATGCTTATATTATATACATTATGCCGTACTAGAGACTCCATACAGTAAAAGGGCTCGTGGATACAAAGTATCCACATAGATGGTCTCGTTCATAATTTATGGTTATACAAACATATTCGATGATCTGATCAATAGCCTCAGTTGCTTATATACCGACACCCTTTGATCTAAGCTACTGGCGGGATTGCCCCAGGGGCAAAGGGTTTGATGTTATGACGACTTGTTCCATTTCTTCTGCACTTGTACAACGCGTATAAAACGAGGAAACACTGGCTTAGACGGCAGAGGGAACCTCAGTGCCGTAGTGCAGTGCCGCTTTCTTCCTTTAGGGTGATTTCGTGTTTGCCTGCTGCTGGTTTTTTTCTAAGGTCATCTTTACAACTAACGCAGAAATATGAGCAAACTTAAACACTTATGTCTATTTTCCTTTTCCATGGATATGTGGCGCGATCCACATAGATCATAACGTCTATTTACTGACTGCATCCTCTGAATCTTATCCTGCAACGAAGAAAGGGTACATGTAAACAAATATATCATCCAATATACATACAGAGAAGCGTTCAGGCGTCTTCTCTTCGTAGACACATCTTCCAACCAAGTGCAATTCAGCTGATGCTATCAGTCAGCCAGCTCGCAAGGTTCGGTTTTTCTGCTAGTCCTTCTATTCTAGAGATGTTTGCCTCCATGCTATAGTGGTAACACTAGTAACCCTTTAATGTTGGATCTCCTTGCACTACCCGGGAGTCGCTTGCCTCTTGATGCTCATCACTGACCTCCTTATGGCTCGACCCCACGCGACATTCGCCCCTATCGGGGCTCGCTCGCTAGCCCAGCCACCTTGCTACCGTGACAATGATGTCAGCATCAAGCTGCGTTTACTTCCAACCCCGTGCTCTTTGTGGAAGACGCAACATACACTCTTTCGATACAAAGATGCCGTCTACTCCTTATCTACGATGCATATACCTTTCTGAAGACGTGCAGAAACTAACACAGACAAGCATGTTGACCTATCGATGGCTATCAACACCGACAACGTATACAAGAAGCATATGTAATACGGCGACCTGTTTTCTTTCCTATTTCTTTCATACGCAATACGCGTGTCGTTAACCTTTTGTTCTTGCCAATCCGGATTCTTTCGGGCAAAATATCGCTTATATCACTCATGTGATATTTGGCCATTTTGATCTGTTTTTAATTCCCTTTTTTAGTAAATCTATATATAAAAAAATGTCTAACCAAGCAAATGACGTCTATCATACTGAATATCACAATCTCAACGCTTATTAACAGCTACCGGTAAAACACACATACACGTCTTTTGCCCCTGTACAAATATTCCCATCTATCTCAATGCTGTATCTAGCGAGATGTATCCTTCAATCAACTGTTGCATCATTGGCCCTAAACCACCATGCTTTTGGTGGCTGTGGAAGCTTGAATTTAGTCTCCTCGTGAACAATGCTTTCCATGCTTAGCAATCTTGGTGCTCATACGGTGCCATCGACCCACTATCAATATACCTATCGTCTTTTCTGGTTTGGAAAGCCCTTTTCTCGTTAACTTCAGATTTTCTTGCTTCTGTATCTCAAGTTCATGTGACTGCGATGTCTGTCTTTAGCAAGCGCAGAACAGCTTGAACTCCTTTTTCTTTATCTAAATCACTTTTTAGGTGACAACATGACGGCGTTACACTTCTAGATAGCACATGCACACAGTCACAACGCATCAATTCAATCACTTAACAAGTGAGAAAACCATATTACGTTGATTCGGCTTATGTGCCACTTGGGTACAAAACGTTGTTGAAAAGAATCGATCCCGTTCGTGATATAAAGCGATGCTTAACTATATAT
>NW_019214806.1:0-54110 GCF_002532875.2 Varroa jacobsoni
GTTTAGATATAAGAATTTTTAAGTTAGCTTAGAATCATTACACCGCTTCATCATTTTCGGCATAGCAAAACCATTTTTGAAACGTTATTCGGTGTACCTAAAGACTGACGCCGGTAAAGATTCTATTGAAAAGATAGTGCATTGTTTTCGGAACGATCCTATCCTGATCCACTTTCATAAATAAACGTAAACACCTATTTTTTTTATGATTTTTTAATTATTACGGGTAATAGACTTTGAGACAATTATTTACCTTTTAATCAAGACAAGGAGTCATACTGAAGAGCAATGTAGTGCCCGGAGAACTACAAGAAATTGGAAACATTTCAGATTGAAGTTCTGCTATATAAAAAGTAAATAATTTCTATAGTATATATTGGACCTTCGTATTTAGCGTCAGACAACAAGCACTATGACCTTGGCTAGCTCTAGCGTAATTTTTAGAGAGATTGGAGCCGTTGCTACTACCAGTATTTGTCGAAGGAACGATAAATCCTGTACAATTTCAGTTCGATTGTACGCTTTTCTTATCTTGACCACTCTACCGAACAATTTGCTTTCGCGTGCTGTAAGGATAGAAACTGTCACTTAAACGATACGGATACTTAATAGACTTCGAGAGTTACAAATGGCGTCGAAGATTTTACACTATAAGTATGACACGTGACAAGTCGAGGGGTCATTAGACCGTGGTGCTTCACGGCCTCAGATTCGGAGATTCACTGTCTCATGCATGCCTCCTTTATTAACCAGACCTCTTAAAAGATCGACTCACTCTCTTTTTCTCTCTTGAGTTTAGAATGGGGGTTTTTATACATTGTAAATATGCACGAAGAACACTTAAAGTTGCATATATTATCGGTCAAAATGTGCAGGTTTATAACATTTTCCTTAAACCTCAGGGCAACAGAACAGAAAAATTCCACTGTTTTCTCGCTTCAGGATGGCCCTCCATCAAGGTCCCAACTCCTTATAGAGCAAAACTATCTGCACAGAAGGCTCCTAGGGAGGCCTTTATTGCAATCTCTGTGTCCGAAAGCTCTGCAGTATCAAACGTTTATACCTGAATAGGCCTCCAATGTGCTGAGGATAACAATAGGCTCATTTTCAAATTTTCATCTGTTTCCGAGTATGCAGCTTACGGTAATGCTAGTTACATAATTCCTCCACTGTTATGTTTTGAGTAAACCAACATATATGACACCTAACGGTACATAGTATATTTTACGATATAATCCTTTATAAGCTCCTAAACTTCAATCAATATCAGCTCTTAGAACTGCCTTTTAAAGACTATTGTTTTGATGGTTTATGAGCCCAGTCATCTATCTACTGCTAAGTCTATAGTTGTGATTTACGAAAGGTTTCACCGGTACCTACCCATAGAGCAGTTACTTAAAGCGTCACTTCAACGTATGTCTATATGTTATCTCGAGAGCGATCTTTCGGTCTGTCCCTTTTGTCCCTCGTCATTCCTCCACGTACGCTTGACGATGTGTTTGAAAATCAAGGAGAAACTCGGGAACGGAGAAATTCGTTTGCTGCCGCTGAGAGTCAACGTAGAAGCTACGAGAACGGAAGTTGAACGCAGAGTGGAGGCGATCACATCGATGTAGCCAGCTGACGAGCAATGGCGAATAAGAGTTCAGCATCGACGGGGATGCAGTAGCAGCCGCAGAGATGGTGGCTCAGACGACGATTCCAGACTTGTTCCGTGCCTCCACTTTTTCCTTGGGTCTCGACGCTCGCTTGTTGGTGATGATCATTCCGGTCATTTCGATCTGACAACCAAGTCTGCTTTACGGCGGTAGCAGTTACATTGTGCTCCTTGCCCCAGATCCCCATGGGTTGCCGTTATCTAGGGAAGGCAAACTGCAGGAGCATTTCTTTTGATTTCCTGTTGGTCATTTGTAGATTGAAGAGAGAACACGACCAACGATGTGGAACAAGAAAGGCCTCTGCCCTAGAAGCTGAGCATCCTTCCGTCCAGCCTACTCTTGCACTATTCCAGGAAGGGGAGGGAGGCAGGAAAAAAGGAACGTCAATGGAGTCTGCTTGTCGGTCTGGTGGACAGTTCACTTCACTACTATCGTCGTCACTCCGCGCTTTTCGTACACCAGCTAACGTTGTGAACGGCTGTGCAAAATCACTATTATTATTACTACTATCACAAATTGATTACTTCTTTGCCTTTCACTTTTCGTCGTTATTTGTCAATTTCAAGACTTAAAGATTACGCGAGCGAAGATATTAAACGATACTTTGATTTCATTTGGGCCTTTTAAGCGGATATTTTGCTTTCAGATTGTTCTCTACTTTTAGTAAAATGTCATTTTTAGCGTAGCAATGTCCGCTGTGTCGTCTAATAAGTATACTAAAGAAAATTGCCATGAAGAAGATCTTAGGTTTCTTTATCGGGACGGGTTTCATGTTTTTTTCATGATCTAGTCACATAATCAGCTCATACTCTACATTATGGGGTCACCTATCCACTTAGGGTATCCACAGTCTTTTCACGTTCAATGATAGCTTCTGTAGCAGCCATTCTATATCTCCTTTGCACACGTTATTGATTAGCAATAAATTCTTACTCACAACATTATCATTTAGTCAAATATAAGAAAGATCACTAGTAAGCCAAATATAAACAAATTAATGGCATCTAGTATCCATCATGTTTACTATGAGTCATTGGAAAGCAGAAGACCAATGCTCGTCTTTTTTTTTTTATCTACTTATTTAATTCTGGCAGCGCTTAAAAGCTGAATTTTGATTATGCTTAAAATGAATGTATCAGATAATGCAGATATAACCCAGATTCTGCTTCAAGCCACTTTTTATCTATACAAAAAGCGTGGCGACTACATTTCGACACTCAATAAACAGTCGCCCAAATGATTCGTCCGAATCTGAATTTCCGATATATCAGGATCATTATCAGGATCATAGTCGACCAAAGTAATTTGGTCTGACTTTTCTTCCATAGCATGTGCATACATAGTTTTATCTATTTAAGTGATACAAGGTGTTTCGAGTTTCACATCCGATACCGCTCACCTCATCAGACGGCTGGCTCCCAGCACGAAACGCACTAATGTTGACATAGCTTATCTAAATTTAATTAAAATATTTATACAAAACGTGTATAAATAGTTTAAATTATTCAGACTTTAGTTTTGTTTGCATATAATGTATATTTGAACTACAAGAAGAGCCTACATAAATTACTTAGGGTTTTTCCCCCAGCGCATATGCTCAAAATTACTACGGTTCTTGTCAATACATTGCTGAAAACGGTAAAAGATAGATTAATTATTTAGTTCCGATTAAAGCTTTTAGAAGTTTTGGTGCAGTCAGTTTTTTCGGCTTAGGCTTCACTTTTATAGAAATCTAGAGGAAAAAGTCGGCAGGATATTCGACGGGATTTCCTTGCCCGATTCATCTTTTTCCAGAATTTTGAGCAAGATGGCTTTTACGTCACGATACGAGTGTGCAGGTACCCCATTTTCTCAGAAACAGAATTCACTATTTTTACCAAAAACCTACCGAGTGCGTACTAGTACTAACTCTTGCAGTAGTTCAATTAATTGAAACCAATCGCCGTACTGTCAAAAAAACGGTCCAATCAAATTACGGCATATACGTTTTTGGGATACCCTTTACATATAAAATACCCTGTTATACATTTCGTGTGATTATCGTCGCTCAATTAATCCAGGTGATCTTGGATGTAGCTTAGAATAAAAAAAAATAAAACAGAACGAACGATTCGGAAAGTTTGCTTCAGTTAAAGCCATCTTGATTATACTTTCTAGACTGTTTTTTTCTGATGAGATCGCTTATTACTGTATCATATCGAGATAGAACAATTATATGCAAACTTGTCTGCAGAAGGGTGTTTGCTTGTCCACATACAGGGGTTAGGCAAAAGCATATTTGGTCAACCTTATATGCTAAAAGCTCGATTTACTTGGGTGATTCAGGCCTCTAGTTACGCTATCTACTATCTATCTATCTATCTCTTAGAATATTACCGCATGTAGTCTATAAGGCGTTAATGCACCGGCCTGTCTAGGTTCGGGATGCATGCATGACATTAGGTAGTGAACAAGTAAGGAAGTCATTAAACTAGGTTTTAACAAAAACATACTATAAAATCTCGAAAAGCTTCAAAACTCGGCAGCGATAACCGGTATTTCTACAAATCATCTGAGAAGTAATAAGCTCTGTAATGTTTTAAAGTACAGACTTAGCTTCGGATAGAATAGATCAGCTGGTTACTCTTAAATCTCAAAGTAATAAATATTTTCACTTAGTACCTTTGCAGGATAAAAGTAAATATATAAAAAGGTTTCTAGGAAAAAACTCGTATTAGAAGAGTCATACGATTGCAGTTTTCGTTGAAGACTTGCGTATTTTTTACCTTTATCGAGCTTAGACTAAGAAGAAGAGTTACTGCTTCATGACCGTTCTTGTAGGGCTGGTGCAGAAGTGACTTTACAGAACTGGTGCAGTGGTAGGTTTAACTTTTCTATAGAATATTACGGAGGAAGTTATACAGGGCGTATGCTATATGAAAGAAGTATAACTACGCTAATTGTACCTGAAGGCTAAGATGAATATCTTCAGCGAAAATCCTTCAATTATTGCCTAGCATGTAATCTTACGGACAGTATGTCAGTATAATGTGGATCTGGAGTATAAGCGAATGAATTAAAAAGCGTCGTTAGGCAAATCGGACATAACTTTCATATATATTCGTTAAAAAAAGGCGGTAACATAACCATACCCTGCGCGTTTTATATGCTATTGTAATTGAAATAGACTTCTAGAACGTGGTTTCATCGAAGAGCGTACTTACTCGACTTTTACGAAATTCTGTCTGCAAACTTGAAGATTATGATGTAATAAGAAGAAGAAGAAGACCCGTACCGAATAGCGTATTTAAAACTAGTCAACGTAATTTGTTTCATTCTCTCGGATTGATTTGTTTTACGTATATGATTCTACCGTTTTATGATGATACAAGTTGTGCTATTTATACCGACCGTGTGCATTTAGCCGCCCGATGAGCTGAATCCATGCAAACTTTAACGGTTCTTTGACGCGGCAAGAAACAACCGCTCCACCGTTATTCTTGGTGCCAGAAGAAAAGCAATTCCTTCTGAAAGAAAAATTCAAACTTGTAATTTAAACGAAAATCAGCTAGCTCATTCTAATTGGCCCGAATGAGCATCTATTCAGATGATCAGCTTCTTGGGCCATCTTAAATCGACAGCTTACGACAGCTTGCAACTGCGCATGGTATTAGAAAAAATGTAGAAGCAAGCATGTAACGGGAAATCCTATTGCTTGTAGTGTACATTATGGATAGCTAAGATGTCCAAAGCCAATAGTGACCGCCTGATACAGAGCTGATCGCTTGAAAGTTTTCTAATGAGTACATATGGTCGCTGTATGAGTTCCACTTGGATCCGCTGGATTAATATAAATTGAGCATTTTTGAATGAGACTTCAAATAGTTCGAGATGATACGGCTGACTTCCTCGTACGATCAGAAAGGAGGTTATACATTTTCAAAATGAACGTTTAAAACAAACCTGTGAGTGGTTTAGATCCACAATTGAAGCCACAGCAGCGGCCATTGGTAGATATATTGAATAAACATGACCACTTCCTGCAGATGGTAAAAAAATGTTATTTGTTGTTGTGTGGTAACAGTTTTCGAAATAAAGTAAGGCATAATCAGGATTTAGCAATCTGCCACCCCATATATATAAATATATATACGTATGCATATATACAGTATGTGTGGCAAATGTATTTAGTTTTAAGTATTTTGATTGTTTCTATATAACAACGGAACGTCATGCTAATCTATAGAATTTAAGCTGGTCTAGTTCCCTAAGCTTAGCAGGGACACCCGTAGCCCGCCACGTTATTACCGGTACGTAATGGTTTAAATTCTCGAGTGCAGGCGTAGACACACCTCGCTTCGTGCCGAGAACTAGATGTTTGAAATGATGCCTACCGGCCTAACATGTAAAACATGAAAAAGGTTCTGAGGCCGATATTAGTATGTGGTTTCTTGAATAAGTAAACTTAAAAACTTTAAATTTAAAAATCCAGTAAATGAGAGAATAGATGAAATGGCCGGCTAAGTTGTAAAGCTAAGGTTTGGAGGAGCGTTTGCTGCCATTTCTTAACTCTTCAAAATCGTCTCGTAATGGATTAGAAGGTCGGAGACAGCGCCGGACATTTTTGATTGGTTGCTTAAATACCCACTTGGGTCCGGCGGTGCGCCGATTTAGGGTCAACCAACCCGTTTCGAATTGTAAGCTCGTCATGATGTCCGCAGTGGGATTGTAAAGCTTCAATATCGCTAATGTCGTAAAAATGCAGCGGGAATATGGTCGCTCAAATGAGATCATTACTAGAATCAAAGCAGGAGCAAATGTTTCAACGTAGTCGCCATTTTTTTATCATTATCTAAATCACAAGAATATGACCGAAGGCCCGAAGTAATGTTCTATCACTTTGAAAAAAAAAAAAGGATTAACGTGCAGAAACTGTGCAGCGATTACTTTAAAGTTTCCATATTAGGCCCTGGAATATATAGAAAGGCTAGGCACGTAGCAGCTCGGGGCGAAGGTTGTCGATGTCTGAAGCAAAACACGTGTATTCCAACGTACGCTCCTATTCGCCGGATTTTGAAACTAGAAGGATGATTGGTTTGCAAAAAATATAAGGGGTGCGTACGTGCAGGTATCAGAGGCGTGATTCTGTAGCCGAAGTTCTGTTTTCAGCCTATAGAGCAGGTACCGCAGTGTATTATGGACAGATTTTATCGAAGATGACCGGGCAGCCTCATTGCAACAATTCTCCCGCGGCTGTCAAATGGGTATCGTAAAATACCTGGACAATTGGTATATTCCAGCAGCATGATAACACCTAGGTGAGCCGCCTGTTACGGCACGCACTAATAAGAAATGAAGTTTTTTTGTCACGACCGTTATTCAAAAATAAGAATTAGCCGCTTTTTACCGGTACTAGTTCCGTTATTATTACAAACGACACGCATGTACTAAAATAAGTGAATAAATAACTATTACTATGATAAATTAGTGTGCACAACAGAACTTCTCGATTTGTGCATGTGACGCGGACGACTGGCCAACAAGGCGGGGGTGTTACAAAATCGTCGAAAAGGCCTAGGGTAATAAGTCTTGAGCCAAAACTTGCATCTCGCATCGAAGTCAAGTACTTAGGAGAGAAACTAGCTCATTTAAAATTCTATTATTCTGTGACTGGTGTGACAGTGTCCTGAATCATGAAGGTAGGCGGAATGGCGATTTTTTATTCACAAAGACCGCGCTAAAATTGCGCTTTGCTAGCCCCTTGTATTAAAAGTCGCTGAACGAATCGTCTGACTCTTCGCTGATCTTCAGAGACAAAAAAAAATAGCGACTGCAATCGGCAACACTGTATGTCACCCCAACCGGATGTAATTGATAATATACTCTTGAGCACTTTGCATCATACAGCTGGGCCAGATGGCCTTTGGGGTGGATTTTTTAATAAATGAACCTTTAATGAATAAGCTGAGGTCGTGAAGGCAGGCGAAAAGCAGTGCGTTGCTGGAAACCACCTGACAAACGTCTTTTAGAATGGACACGTCCGCTGTAAAAAGTGTCCA
Organism: Varroa jacobsoni; assembly: GCF_002532875.2. NCBI lineage: Eukaryota > Metazoa > Arthropoda > Arachnida > Mesostigmata > Varroidae > Varroa > Varroa jacobsoni. The sequence goes on from NW_019214806.1 coordinate 7,697, forward strand.
ACTATGATACATAATATGAGGAAGCAATTAAAGGAAAGAACCGATTAAAAAAAAATCAAAGTACATAATAACTGACTGGAACTTAAGCCTATGACTTATTGCAAAGATGTCTTTACTAGCTACTGTAGACTGGTATTAAAAGGTGTAGTCCTTTACAAGGACTAAATGCATGCTCCCCATTTTGTCTGGGAAGGTCAAAAGTGTTTTGAAGCTCGATGCGTAACTGCGTGGGAATTAGAATAACGGCAGGCAACATCTGACTCGATTTTCGACCTCGTACATACAAACAGGCCGGTTCATTTCATCAAAGTGTTTTAAGTCCGTTTCCCATGATATTAGTTTCAAGCTTTAAGCTTTTCAAACTTTCAGAGTTAAGTGGCAAAATACAACTGTTTTATGCCTTTACGAATCTCGTCTAACAAGCTCTTATTTCTTCGGCCCTTAGTGCGTCTGTCGTTCTCGTGCCAAGTTTTTAACCCAAAACAGCGCCATAGCAAGCACTTGAGCTATGTTTCCAACCGAACTGCCAACTAATCCAGCATTAAAGCGACAGTCCTCTGGATCTTCAGACCAGTCGACGAAATAAATTCAGTTGTATTTTTAATAATGTTTAACTTAAAGTAAAATTGAGAAGCTCAAAAACGTAAGCTGTTTTGTCGATCACCTACGAACATGATTAGATATACGGAGGGAGAAAGATAGCTAGGGGTAACAACAGTCGAAGAATATAGATCTTTAGCTGGATCTAGGGCGGAATGCAAATGGATGAACTATTATTCGTATGCAAATAATGCACGCAACGCTGATTATTGGACTGTGTGACGCATTTGACAGTTTTTTTCATAGGGTCTGTCGATAGACGCATCTAAACCATAGATAGGGCACGGTTTCTATTTTGGCACGTGAAAATGCTGCATAAAGCTTTTACTCATATTTGAATAATTTTTACAACACGCGCTCGTAATCGCTTCACGCAAAAATTGTTCAGTTTTATTCTGCAGAGAAGAGAGTTACAACATTTTAGAATTATATAGAGTTGTTGTAATAGGGAGTTGACAGAGCCTGATGTTCTTTAGCTTAAGGTGACTTGGTCCGATACAGTTATCCAAATTACCTGTCACCACGTCGACAAGTCTCTACAACAAGGGGCTCTACTCTGCTTGGGGACTATTTCTCATCGTTTACGCGATTACAGTTAATTACCATGGCGTCGTTACAATTGCAGATTGTATAGGTACTGCAAAAATCTTGGTCTACATATATTTTTGAGCATGAGCATGAGCATCTTTCTCGTCACGGTGTTTCCTAACGGTGAACGTAAATTCATTTTCTCCTCTGCGCAGAGGCAAAGTTACTCCACGGTAGGATTTTTTGCGGCCCTTTACACAGCCCGTATATACATTCGATTGTGCTGTGGCTATTTAGGTCAGACGAAGGTCTGTGGGCCGACAGTTCGTTTTGTATGTGGACCAAAGCGCGGACGTGGCCGGACATCGTTTGAGAGAAGGTGGCGCGAGTCAGCTGCCTACTGGAACATGAAAGGAAGTTATACGGCTGATGTATTAAAACACTGCCGAAAAGATAGCGAAACCAGCAGCCGATGCTGAGCAATGGAAAAACAAAAACGCTTTGCAGTTCGCCCGCTCATGGTGTGTAAGGTCGCCACTTCGCTTCCTGGATAGAACTGAAGACGAGTTTATAAAGGCTCCGTAAATTGAGGAGCTGGGTCAGTTACAATCGAAGAAATTTAAGTGGGTAAATGGAGAGTGAAGTGTTGGCACGAATAGGCCCGCATACAGGCATATAGCCCAACAAAGCAAACAATAATTGACTCACTTTAAAGTTCACTAATACGATTTAGTGTATAAGTTTATCCTTAGTTGGCGCCTCGGTTTTTGAGCAAAGGGTTACGGGTACACACGCTCGATTCTTGTAGCAGCTGAAATAATACAGAGACTAGTTAATAAGCAAGTTTTCAATCAACACATCTGTTCTGTCAAAAATTTCGTGTGTAGGCCATTTTTTTTATAGCTATGTAGTTAACGTAATATATATGATTGTTATACCGAACACCTCTTAATATTTACAAATAGAACTGAACATATTTATAAATCTCGGCTCTTTTTAAATTGGATGAGGAATGAAAAATACGAAAATAAGAGAGAACGTAAAACCCAGGCGGGAATCATACAGAACTTGTTCGTGAAAAATGATGGCTTGAGACATGAAGTTATGAAAGATTTCAGAGAGACAAAATCACTGATAGCATGAGAAGCATGCGTAGGAGTTGCGTATCTATGAGGCCGAGTGTGAGTACCATGAGCGCGGCAGTGTCGTTCATCTTTGAAGCTTTACTTCTGGCACTGCCGTTAGGCACTAGTTTAGAGGACTGGCTTCGTTCCAAACCTAGGTCATCTCACACGCTCTTAAGTTCAGCAAGCAAACACGTTACCATTGTACCATCATAGGAACTCTGCAGGAAGCTGTAACTCACTTCTGCCCAAACGTCAAGAAAAAACCGTATGTACCTGGCCGCGTCCGGCGCATGGCACAATTTAGCCTTTAATAAGTAAGTTTCTCTGTCTGATTTCCTGTTACAACCTAATGATCGTCCAAATTTCCCACTAGAAACTCAAAATTTCCATACGTGTACGACAGCACATCTATTGTTGTATACACCGATCGAGTGCAGATCTGCATGCACGAAAGGTAGCAACAACAACGGCGTTATAGCACATTCTTGCTCAACTGTATTTTTCTTTAAATCTCCTAGTGTCGTCGATTTTCTTAATTTAAATTTCATGATGAAGGCATCCCTGTATGAAAAACTGGCGTTAGAGCCGGAGAACGGCAGATGATTCTATGAAATTTTTACTTTCGACCCATCCGAAATTCCGAAGATTTTCATCAAAATATGCTTTTAATGAACTTAACGGAACATATATATATGTTCTGTTAAGTTCGTCATTAACATTACTATCCTCCTAGGTCCTAGATGAATAGATCCTTGCAGGAAATCCAGGTAATTGGCGCTAGTGATTGTACTGTCGAAAAATAATGGCCAAATCAAAGTAGCAGGTTTTCTTTGCGCAACAAGTGGCTTTATAGCTGGGCGACAAGCGCAATTATGTCGTATAGCTATGATCGATAATTTGAATATGGCCTTATCGTAGCAAATAATTATTTTTTCAAGTACCATTTGGTCCTGATGAGCTTCAGTGGCAGTACGTATTATTATTATTGCCGTGCAACTTTTCCTTCTACAGCGTCTCGGAACGATTCTGATTAGCTATTAAGGCCTGAGTGAAAAGAAACGGCACAAAAAAACACCATCAGTCTGAAACATTGAGCGGATATTATTGTCCTAAGCTATATGTTGATTAACGCCGATTAGTACATTGACTCTACCTAGGAGAATTGACCAAACATAGGACTTGTGTCGTTTCCTAGTAGCGAATCACTTCAATATTTAGTGACCACATAGTCTGGGTGCGCAATTTTCTATTGAACCTAATCTCATAATTTCAGAGAACATCAATGTCGGGTAAAAAAAAATCAATGATATCAGTAAGCGATTTTTTGGGTCGCTGTTTTTCAAGGCCAGCGTTCAAATCTACCAAACGTGCTTATCATTACGCTACGCCAAATAGAAAAAAAAACGTGTTCATTTCCTATTTATGGGGGTAATGTGTAATATAGAAAAAAATTCGAAAAGATACCGCAGTTTTGACCCAGTAACAGGCCCAGAGCGAAAAGTCTCTAATCGAAGTTGAATTTGAGTGGAGAAGTTACCGTCGGCCCGCATTACTAGTCATAACTAAATATTTCAACTAACAATAAAACGCTAAAAAGTAAATCTAATGCAGTTAGTTATAAACTATAATATCAATTAAAGTTATAGATAAAACGATTTCTACAAAACACGTTTTGCTCTCTTGTACTTTGCCAATTCACTTTATTATTTATTCCCTGTAGAAAATTGCTGATAGTGCGAAAGCGTAGACCTATTAGTGTGAGATCGTTCCTCTCTCAGGCACAGCCTGAGATGGTGCTTTGCTTACACAGAGCGTCTTTAGTTATCTCCAGATTTGGTTAGCGGCGCAAGCCGTTTTTAATGAATCCCTACGTGCGATGGAAACTGTCGGGTCTTATTGTTTAGCGCGACATTTACTTTAGATGGACAACAAAAAGCAAGGTCAGAAAGATATGTATTTAGAATGTTCGATTAGTTTAGGAGAAATCGCAAAAAAAAGTTTCATCTTTTCTAAAATTAAAATTTTTAAGAAAACGAAAAGCTTCCGCACTGATATCCGCCAATCTAACAATGCGTTTTCCCTTTTTAGCGGTCCTAATGGCAAGGAATAGGAATATAAGATGGCGTCGCTCCTAGCATAGTTTGTTGTTTCTGATACGAGTCTGCAATTAATAATTTGCTGCTTTTAGTTTATTGTTTTTAAAATGTCGACTCGAAAAACTACATGCATCTACTATTACGTTACATAGAGTATGCCTCGTTAATCTACAAGCCTTAGGTAGAGTTACTGATTAAAATCGTGTCTATTTTGCGGGATGTCACTTACGTAAGGCGCTATTTATCACACCCCACTTATATGCGAAACTGCTTTGACCTGCAATAGACCCAGCAATTCTTTTCTTGCTGCCCATATATAATAGATTGTTTTTTTAATGTTTACACATACTGAGTTAACACACCAATAGAAAAATGTATGCTTTTGAAAACTGAATTGCGAGTGACACACACGTGTACATTAGTCTTAAACGCTTCATCTTTTTCTTATAGGCTGACCGGCATTACCGTTTGCAGCTATTTGTGTTTTACATAAAGTTACCCATCCTTTCGTAGTCCTTTATCGGTGATGATATCCGTAAACTTTCAACGGATACTTGTCTTCAATGTCCCTCTCTTCCTACTGAATATTTACTAATGTTCCTTTTTCTGCTATTTGTTTGTTTCTTTCTTCCTCATTACTCCACGTTTCCCTCTAAAGGCCTCTGCGCGCTTCCAAGTGAAGTGGCGAGGTGATGACGTCGCAAACGGATAGGCATTAACTGCTTTTTCCTTTAGGCTCCCTGTTTCGTACCCCCACTAGCGGCTTTATTCCCACGCGAAACATCCGGTCTTATTCTCAATGCTCTGCCTTACATTACTTTGCTTCTTCTTTTTTTTGGTGTTATTTTCCTTTGAGTCTCTCTGCGCCGTCGGCGCTCCCCATCTCGCTTCACTCTCCTTGAGGAAATGTACGTCGTTCGCCGGCCGCCTCGTGGAAAAGAACCACTGCAGCCCCACTGCTATGTCTAGCTCTCGCCGACTATACCTTTCTTCTACTTTAGGCACGGCTGATGATGATCACGATGACGAAAGGAGACACATAGACTTTGCTGAACCGTGGGCATGCTTCACCAATCCCAAAACTCTCTTTCGAATTTTCGCCTCTGGCCTTACCAGGGCCAGCGGCGATGACAGCGGTCTCTTTTTGTGAGGTGTCTAGATAGCTCTAATGGGATTATGCTAATGCGCACATAGCTTTGACTGCTTCCGCTGTAGCTGGTGCTGTGGTCGCCGCAGCTGATGCTGCTACTTAGATCACTGCAGCAAGCTTCTACTGCTGCTGCTGCTGCTACTACTACTACTACTACTACTACTACTACTACTACCACCACCACCACCACCACCATTGGTGTTTCTGCTGCTATTACTGTTACAACAATAGCAATACATAGTCAAATGTATTGCCATGGCTTTGCGGCATCCTTGAGCATTTGAATGTTTCGTTGTAAGGTACGTAATCGCATACCCAGACCATAAGGGTCACAGCGCCGCTGCCACGTCTGTGTTCCCGTACTGTGACAGCCGTTGCCGTTTCAGCCGCTACTGGCTACGCCACGTACGACGCAAAATAGACTAGATTTATGTGTGGATAAATAAACGACACTGATGAGCGCAATTTCCTACATCAGTCACGAAGATCGTTCGTCAGGATCGGTATTTAATAAAGTTTAGATTGTTCGTCTCGATCAACTTTTACGAAAAAGTAGATTCTGTAGAAAATTAAGTCCAAGTTCTACACAGGTCTAGAAACGTGTTAGTAGGTAAACATATCTAGGTAAACAGAATTATCGAGCTTTACTGAACATATAAATCGTAATTAATTGTTGACAATTAATGATAATTTGCTTGTAAGGATAGCCACAACAAATCGCAAGAGCCTTATCGTCATGGCAACCATCGCTATGCTTGTGCTGTTTACAGAAGCTATTTGAAGATGCTTTCAATAGTATTGATTGTAATATAAAAACCATACCAAAAGGGTACGCCATAAAGCTTCAGAGAAAGGATAGCTTAAGCGATATTTCCAAAGAAAACATATTAGTATAATTCGAACGGCCCCTTTCTAGCAAAACGAAAACGTGGTTATAAAGTAGAATTGACGGGAGTATAAAATTGTTGTGTTTGATATCCCATTTTTTAAAGTATTACCAGGACGGCTAAAAACAAGGTACGTGTTGTGCTGTCCTTGTAAGCCTTATCGTGTAATGAAATTTACGTGCGTATATCTGTGCAAAAAGTACTTATTCTCAATTTGGCTACTCAGTAATAAACTTAGACATTGCTAGGTCAGCGTTTGTTTCTAATTTCACTGCTAATCTTTTCAAGAGTGACATGCGTGAAAGAAGTCGGCGCGTCTTGAAACACGGGCCGGACCCATTTGCCACTGCACGTGTTAACTATATGTACTGTTACAGTATAAATGTGAAATAGGTTCATCGAATTAACCGTCAACGGTAATTAAGGCCTTTTTCCAATTGAATTTTCACATACGATCCGAACTAGAAATTTGGTTTAAGGCAATCCTGCATATGGACAAACATTATACGCCGGGAAGGGCCGAAAGGAAACGATTTGGCGCGTGATAGATACGTTGACCCCTTCATATCGATTCGAAAGAAGTCCCGCGTACAGTTTTACGTTAAAAAAAACGGCCTAGGAGCAAAAGCTGCAGTTTTTATTGTCCTAGCGGACTGAATTAATGTCTCGCTCGGACACCGTAAGCTCTATTCTTACTGTCCTTTCTCATACAATATTTATCTGTTGAAGGCATCAATTTTATTATTGATTATCGCGACTATGTCTGTTGTTTTTCATGTTGATCTGCGTCCGCTTCTCTCGTCGGTAAATTTCGGACATCGGGTAAAAACGGCTGACGCATACGTTACGGTTTAATGTTTCGAGTCGCGTCTCTCTTGATAGTATCTTTCGGACTGATCTGTCATAAATTGGCAGGTAAAAATACCTTAATGGTTCGATAAAAATTCGAAAGCATTAAGCGCTATGAGCAAGCGCTGATTTTTGGCGTATATGCCTTTATTGTCGACGACTACAGAGCATAATAAGCTTTAATGAAAACTGGTGTTGAATATTATCTAATAATATTACAATTGACATCTGTAAAAAAAAAAAAGGGATAATTATTCATAACTGTCCATCGATAGTAAACGATTTAAGTCACGGCACAGTTATATTTACAAAGCAACATTGACATTTAATAAACCCATGAATTTCGCATCAAAATGTGTGAGGTATTTACCCGCTGTTCTTACAACCATAACAACATGCGTACGCAAAGAATTTAGTTAGAGGACTCCGTAAGAAAAATCAAAATCAAAGAGTAAGCCAATACTAGTTATAAAACTTCAGATCTATACGCGAAATTACCTTATAATCTGAGATCTCGCATGACGACTATGGCTGTCCGTCCGATATACGTTTTACCCCGCTTTTACAGAGTAGTTTTCGCCTTCTCATAGCGCGTATCAGATCTGCAACGTCCCTCTCAATGGAGGTGTATAAAAGCAGTATAAAATACGATGGTATATAAATAACATAATACATACGGAAAGAAGGCATTAAAGAACACCTAAACTGAGATATTCCTAGAGTCCGCAATAGCTCCTCATCAAGTTCGCTAAAATAAGAAACTTATCCGCTGTTCCAAAGCATCACATTGTATCCTATTACGTTCTCATAAGCCATGTTGGCATCAACACTGTTAAACCCGTGTACATGGTCACCCTTATCGTGATGCGATGATATAGACTGGCTAAATTGTCGCTCCTGTCATGCCAATAAGAAATATACGTATGTGTAAACGTTGTTATTCCTTTCTCAAGGGCCGTGAACACGTTTGCTTTGCTCACTTGAACTTCTTTTCAGTTTGTTGCGGTCCCAGCTGACTACGAAGTTACCACACACAATGCCCTGTTTAGTCTTTATGGATATCAATAACACTCAAATGGGGGGATCCAACGAAACGGCAGAACGGCCAGTCAGCTAAACAAGGCCGATGAGTTTGACCACTCTATCTGATCGCTTGGCGCCGGTAGCCGCTAGGTAACTGCAATGGTAGTCGTGCTGCGTTACAAAAAGTTTTATAGGGCGAAATGCCGACAAGAAAAAGGAGTCTCCGTTTTAATACCGTACCGTAGTATGCCACCGTCGTGCAGGACAGCCAGGCCTACGGAAACCTCAACGAAACTTTCGTTATCAAGGGTTCTTTCTTGACTGTTTGACGCGGAGTTCGTCCACCTGAACTGACTGACGTCGTGGCAGTGGTAGCGCGAATGCATTATCATATAGCTGGCGCTGGTGTTGGAGTAGGAAGTGAGGAACAGAAGGCGGGGAGGAAGGGTGGCAAAGGGCTTTCTCTGCAAAAGAACTTGTCTGCTTTTTCTTCGTGCTTGGCTACCAACAGATCCACGTTTATCGTAGGACCTTGCAGGAATCGAAAATAGGGAATTCCGTCGTTTCGACTAGAGAATGGTGATATTGGCGCCCCACATACTGCCTTCCTACCTAGCAACGTCTATCTTTTTAGAGCAGCTGCCACCCAATATGATCCAAGTAACACAGCGTAATACAAAGCAGCGTTGTATCGTAGCATTTGATAAACGTACAGCGATAGCTCTATAACGTGTGTTATGTTTGCATGTTCTAAGAAAACTTAAAACTGCTCTTTATAATTTTATTACAGCTGTAACTTGTATTAATTTATTAGTTCAAACAGTTTGCGTCTGTCCTACTCAAGTATTCATATTACGTGGTAATGCTGTGGCAGAAAGAAGCGCAAGGAGTATCGCGTAAAAGGGTACTTTATCTAACAATCACAGTTGGCGTTGGCTTAACGATATGGCACCCCGGCTCAGAGGGCCCGATATCACCTGTGACGGTAAAAGAACCTTGTGCTTAAGCATGGCATTAAAATGAAATATATTAAGTGATTGAGTGATAAATTTGTTAGCTGGATAACGAAGTGTAGATGATTTATCTATCGTGAAGATCGTGCTGTACCTCCTGAAACAAACTTCAATAGCACCACATCACTAGATTGACCCATTAGTTTATGGATAAACTATGTAAAACCATGTCTTTAGTTGGTTAGTTATGTAACTTTTCAGTTGGCATAAGCCGTTTGTCCACACTTACCTGGGCTACACTGTAATTTAACCAGTGTAAAAAAATAATGTCTCTTTTCGAAATTCGCTAGGAAAAACGCGGTCGTTAAGTTAGTAAAGAATTACGACAACATACTTCAGTTGGAGACAAATTCTGGGCCGCTAGTAAGTGACTTTTAAAATCAACAGCTTAAAGATATTGTTGAGCTTTGATTCTCGAACCCACGCATTTTACTTCCGACTATTCTCTAGATCTGCATTTAGCTAACTTCCATTAGCATTAAACGAAACGCTAAATACGAACTTTGCAATGGAACTATGTGATAAAACCGGCAAGACAATTAGGAGCAATTAGTCAAGCTACGCGTCGTTTTATATTCTGTAGTGTGTTTTTTTTCCTGCACTAAAGAGCGTATTTTAGATAGAGCGGATTTTAGATACTTACACTTAAATGACTAAGCTTTATTAAGCACGAACGATATAATCGTTTGTTATTTAGTTCACTGTATATTTTTAGGAATGCATCTCAACACCGCTTTCTGCTGGTGTTTATAGATACGGCAAGACTCGCTATATAGTAAAAAATATTTTTGTATAGAAGTGAGGTAGCAATCGCGTAATATAATACTAACAGCTTGTAGCCTGTCGCATTGGCTTCGTGGCAACATAAAACATGTTCGGATAGTTAGCCAGCACCTAACATGTCGGTAAATGAAGACGTGCACGATGGTCACGCGTAACTGGCATCACGGCGTGTATTTAGATTTATTCATTAGCAAAAACTGCAACGTAACGTGCATGATTTGCATTTAAACTATATTAGGCCCGAATCAGCGACCAACCACAGCCTTGGGTGGCCGAATCATCATGACCTTTACGAGATTTTAGGCCATTTCATTTGAATCCGCTCTGGAGTTATATGTTTCATACTGGACCTCACCTTAACGCTTCCCTTGCAAACTTAGTTCTCCTGGGTACAAGAATTCATAAACTACCTTTGGCAACCTTTTACTCAAATGACGACCTAATAGCAATGCATTTTGGGCAAGGAGCATTTCTTTAGTAATCGATTTAACGCACCGCGTATATACTGTAGAGATTCGATTACCGCTTTGTCATCTCTGTTTTACTTTTCCTGCAAGATTAAACTTAGAATTCAGAGATGATTTCCTTTTCTCCCAAACCTTTTCCGGCTATTTTTTCGAAAGGCACCTTTTTTACAGAGGTTTGCACGGTCTTGATGGTAACGTTTTAACCGCGGCCTTGCCATTACCGCAGACCTTTCAGCAGCCTTCCTCAATCCGATTCTTCGTTCCCTTTTGCCTCCTATGAAATTCTCCAGAGCATGCTTCCGGAGTTATAATCTTTTGTGTGTTCAGTAAAAAGCCACCGCTGAATGCCTTTGGCTTGCGGGACCTTTTGCTTCAGGTCATTTCTGGCACTATAAGATTCCTCGACGCTTTTATCTCATACAAGATGAACTAGAGTGGGTTTTTTTTTTGGTCAAAGTAGTCCGAAACAGCCAATACCCTCTGCTGAATATTTTAGCTATTAAAGTATATATCGAAGTGTGTCTGCTATTACAGCGTTTTCGTAGCGGAAGCAGTTTTCCATGACTGCTAAAGTAGACAGCATTTAAAACTATCCACTATCTAGGCTATTTGCCCCAAATTGAAACAATTCAGTAACCTAGTTCACTAACGGCATCATGCCTATTACACGGCAGGGAGTAATTTCGCACGTATTACAAATACCGAGTGTATCAACGTTCAGGGCGATATATATAATGCGACGATGTGCTGGTCTTGACAACCAAAACACTCCAGCCTCTAGGGAAAATCGGGTGCAAAACTGTTGTTTTACCCAGCCAGCTACTGCGGTGGTTCCGTGCGTTCAGGTCTTCTATATGCACGAAAAATTCAAACGCATAGATTTAAATCTCGTGCAGACAACATTCTAAGACTACATTGGCTCTACTGATCTAGATGTACGCGAGATGTCAAACAAACGAACAATTGTCGAGTATATATATATATATATATAAGCGAGTGAATAAAATTAGCTTGAGCGATCCTCACTGTGAATTAGCGGATGTATCATATGCTGTGCCATGCCCTGAAGAGCATTTTCCATATCTTAGTAATGCTATTCTGGATGTTCCAGTGGGCCAATGCCCTCAACTCTCTTTTACTTACGCGCGCACATACAGCTGCAGCGTCGATTCGAACGCCTTAATCTAACTTTAGACCACGAATTTTGATCATCTTCTCCATTAACGGGCTCACTGGAAAGTTAAATAAAAGGCAAGCAAGTGGATCTAGTTAGCAGCGCAGAACTTCAAAACTACAATTGAGGGGTAAAGGACCTCTGCACAAAACAGACAGAATATTTGTCAACGAGTTATCTTTTTACAAAAGCAGTAGCCTAAACGAGACAAGGATCTTACTAGGATAGAATTCCAAGTCAAAATTTTGTGGCCGTGATGCAGTCTGAGTCAGCGGGTTGTAGCATTAAGATGAGTTTCTAAACGAGGTTTTTTGTATGCCTTAATCAGCAAATTATTTGGTTAGATTAAACGTTGCCGATAATAGGCCGGAAACTAAAACACCGCGCGAGATTCCCCTTTAAAGGGAAGTGACCGCTACAAGCGTGACACTGCATTCCTAGAAGGACCTGAAGCTCAGGGGGGTTTTAAGTTTTGCTGCCATTAACCTTCTATACTGCTTGATGCCATATAGTAGCAGCTTTGAGCTATTTGATAGACTTTGCTAGTCGCTGCTAGCCGTTCCTGTTAGCTGGTAGGACGGGCAGAATAACGTGCATCTCAAGATGGGATAGAAGAAGATTACTCTACTAAAATGCCGTTAGTTGTTGTGCTTTATACTAATTAAAAAAATAGTTAAACAATATTTGTTATGTTTATATAAACTTTGCTATCTGTATATACATATATATATATATATATATATATAGAAATTTGTTAAATATTTGGATAGTGATTGACCGAATTCGCAACTAAGGAAAAGATTGAAAAAGTTTCAATAGCGGAGGCAACTGTAATTATGCTATAGTTAGTAGCTAAATATGCTATAGTTAAGTAATTTTTTTTTGCTCGAATAGTGTTTTTTGCTCAAAATGTGGCCGATAATCTGCTCGTTCCGCTGGTGCCCGCCGTATTTTGAAAATCTAAATAAACTAGAGCATTTGGTTGTGACATTACCGCTAAGTAGAATTAATTCCATCGTTATTATTAAAGACATTTGTTATTTGTTTATATCATACATAACTCATCTAGGGTACACAAATGATAAGTAAAGACTTCATAAGGTTGAACAGCATAGACACTGCGGTCAATATTAAATAAAACAACCAAATAATCGTGACCACACCAGCTATTCACGTGGGTACTCAACTGAACATTCACTTAAGTTGACTACGAGCAAACATTGTTTTTACTGTGCAATACTTTGTGCAATAATTATAGTATAGGGCAAAACGCTATATCTCACAGCGGAAATATGCGCGAGTAGTAACTAGCAGTTATTAACCAGTAGGCCAAAAAAAACATGCTTTTATTACACAGTTGAACAAAACCTACAACATATAATAAGCGCCATATATCATCTTAGCCGGTCATGTGGTTCTCTATAAATACACATGAAACTCACCCGCGATAATAGTTACATAATGCGTATCGGGTTTTTTTTTTTTGTATACGAGCCAATACTTTGAGAAATTAGTTGTGGTAATTCACCCCCTAAAAACGTAGACAATCTCGTAACGGTTTTCTTGTTTTTTTTTTCGCTTTTATTACTTCAATTCCTAAAGCCGATGGCAACTTGAGCCAAATCAAGTTAAACGCCAAGCGAGACAGATAAGTTACAACATTTGAGATATATAAATAATGTCAGTATTAACGGTAGCGCTGTGTTACAATCTTCATGTAAACAACAATATCACGGACAACTACTTTCAATCAAAACATATTCTATATATTAGATAGCTAGCAACATGCTGGTGATAAATTAGTATAAGTTTATACGCATGACGTGCTCGTCCATGTACTTACAAAGCTATCACGTCCTATTAAATGTCTACACGCCAAAGTGTCGTTAGCATAATATGTTTCCAAAACGCCACTGGTATCTTCTTGTGTAAGATTTATCTCCAACCTACCCATGTACATTTGTATAGAAACAAAGTAAGCAAACTGCTTCGACCTTAAACGGTGCCAAGTCTATAAAAGATTTATTATTATGGGCTTGATCACAGGGTCATATTGCTCATAGGCGTTAGTACCGCTACTATAGCCAACATATACCGCCATCATACTCATCTTTATCTTCATTATTTGACTGTTAGGTAAGGCAGATAAAGGAATAACGTCGATAATGTTCCGGTAGATTAAGGCATGGAGTGACAGCGGATCGCAGGGTTGCCAGGCCAAGTAGAAGGAACAGGGCCGTTGGTGCCTACGCTAGGCCCAACGGACTCTCGTTTGTGAGCTGTTCTCCTTTTTCTTCTGCAGGATATCATTAAATCAATGTAAAAGCTAAATGCTTCTATTGACGATACAGAAGGTGAAGGCGTCACATGTGATCTATCAGACCTCGAGGCGTGCGTGTTAAATCGGTGTTCAGTCGACCGCAATACTGGGCGAAACCGACACACCTCGTTGAGCGTGCTCATGTCAACCCACGGCGTCACTGATCTTCAGTGAGATAGGTCCCTTACTACTCTACTTAGCCTTTTGGCGCTGTTGGTGTTCGTCTCTACTGCGCTTTTGTTCAAGATCCTTTCTTCTATACCACCTGTCCCTCTTGCCGTCTATCAGTATGTCTGATGTCTTTTCTTCGACTTGTTGTCCAGTGTCTTTGGTTTTCCCCTCTTCCACACTGGCTTCTCGGTCTTTCTGTCTTACGTGAAGCCGTTCGTGCTAGCCCGAGTGAACTTTTTACTAGCTTTACGTACATCTGCAGTAGCTGTCTTTCGGAAACATGGCGCTCCTTCCTCATCGCTTTGTCCCAACTGTCGTACTTTCTACCAGTCCCTCACTCTCGCTTGCGCCCTTTGCTGTCGAACGTTGGATCCAGATCCAACTGTTCTTTCTGCACACGCTGTCCTGCGCCTTTCGAAGCTGTCTCCTGCAGACTCAGTTCGACAACAGAGGTAACGGCCTGCTTTCTAGCTGCTAGCCGCCTTGCTAGATGCTAGATGGCAAAAGGTCGGCTTTACTAAAGTAGATGAATAAAACATCACAGGCCCAAACATGGCATGGAAGCAGAGCGAAGAGCGTGAAGGGTAAGCGGGAGACAAGGAATGCGTGGTAAGGACCAGTGAAGACAGAGATAGGATGATGTTCGTGGCACACGCCTCATTGCTCTGCGTCGTGCCTTCACCCAGCTTTCATTTGGTTGAGGATGGTTTCCGGCGGACTTCTGAAGACGTTCAATGGCTGAGCAACTCGCACGAAGTCTGGGTAGTGTACCGGTCTAGTGCGGGTGCTACCGTCGAGACGGAGAAATGGTGGAGGGCAAGAAAAAAAGAGGACGCTTCGCCGAGTGCACCATGAAAGTGGAAGAGGAAAGCAGTCGAGACACCAGCACACGCTCGACGACGCTGTTTGGACGGTGACCGGGTGAACGGATGTGAGCGCGTGAGGTGTTATAATAGCGGCAGCAGCAGAAAAGGGGATAGGAAGACTTAGGTACGGGCGTCGACATGCCTGGTCTCGCAGCATCAAATAACTAACTGAATTCACCGATCTGTCTGTTTGGCGGTCAATACTCGGCTCAAGGCTGGAACACTTCTTTTGGTATCCACTCTTGTCCCTTTATCGCGCCCTTGGCAACCTATTATATAGGAGCCATGATCTACTCCCTCTAGCTAGTCGTAGCCCACACGTATTGTTGAGCTAGAATAGAAACTAGAACGTTAATAGTGATTAAAATCCCGTCTCCCATGCCGCAGCTTGTATTAGCAGTCAAGGCAAAATGCTTGTTCAATATCAACACGGCTTGTCTAGGACGTTCGGAGTACATGACGAAATATCCCTGATATATTAATATCCGCCTTTAAAAAGGTCAGGATATGGATTTCAGTTTTGACTACTGACGTCCTGGTCCGTTGAATGACTAAAGACGAAACTACTCCATTTTCCTAAGTTTTGATATGACTGCAACCATGGACGAAACCGCGTCGGTCTTTTGTGTAGCCATGTATATATTTATAGATATATATAATTTACTAATAATGTAGCGAATAATTTAATAAACTAATAGTTAATTAGCTCAAATACAATCACTTGTTTCTATACAATGTTTTAGCTACTATCTACATAATGATTCTTTAACTATATTACTATTATAATATACGATGGAAACTATATTACTCTCGATGTCCAAGGTAACGACGGGAATACAAACAACGTAACCGACAACGTCTATCTTGAAATTAATCCAGCGCGGCAGTTCGGCCGACGCTTACAAACAGAAGTCAATGCGCCATATCGCTAGAATGGTTCGACATTATTTGTGATCACTGGACGCGCTAACGATCAAAGCTGTTCTGCTTGAACCCGCAGAATTTGCTTATTGTAGAAATGGGTTTCCCATCTGCCCGCCTGAACATATCGCTAAGGGCTTAAGAATAAGGATTATCGTCATGGAGGAAAATGGCGACGGCGTTTACTTTAATTTTTAGTGTGAGATTGTCGACATTTCTAGACATCTGTTTGTAGGCAATCCAAAAATAAGGGTTATGCAAAACGCTTGGTTACATCAGTAGTTCGCTTCCTATAATAGTTAGCTTTTGACATCCTGACCAAACACATGTACTGGACTTGATTATATAAGGAACTCACACGTTAAGTCGAGCTTTCATTGAAGTTAGTCAATACTGAGATCGCTATAGATAAAGAGCTATCGTGAACAGTATCTACTTTATGTGGTAGCATCAGTAGTTCCACTAGAAGAAGGTCGCTAATGGTAAGGCAGACTGTAAAAAGTAGAGGTTATTCAAAGATTTACTAGGTGTCGGCGCCCGGACCTTATACTTTTAATGGAAATCACCTTCAATGCTTTCGATAGTTGCTTAATGGTAAAAATATACACTTATTCTAAGGATTTTGCTGTAGTGTTATGGAAAGGATGTGTCTATCTGAAATTTAAGGTAATTCGTTTAGCCTTAATTAGCCAAGTCTCCGCCACAACCTCCCGATACCGTTATTTGGGGTATGTGGAGGTAGAGCAAGGGAAAGCTTCCGCTCGTATTCACTACAGCCCTGCTGGTCTGTGGTCTATGAGGCAGTTTGCGGGTACGGACCGAGAGCCCTTTCACGGAACCGAGATACCGGACACACCGTCCTATCTACGCTTTATACAAGATATCCAGGCTTTTCTATGCTTGCGTATGTGCCGGAAGGCTTCAATGCGAACTCAATGTTGCGTCTTTCGTAGCTAAGACCGCCAGAGAATCACACCGGCCGGCCAGTTTCGCAGCATACGCTCGCAAGGGCTTTCCTGCTTTCTATTCACGCGTACAGAGGCACGTGTGATCGATTGCATAGTGCAGACATCGTCTGGCCAATGGCAGTGGCATCGTTACTTAAAGAATCGATAGGCCCGTTTTCACTCAAGCTTTGCATCAATGGCAGACCTGTGTAGGTCAGGATCAAAAGCTATAATTGAGCTTCATCAGCTACTTCGCTTTTGAGAACGGCACGAAACATACGATGATGCCAAAGTAAAACTACCACGAACAGTGCTCGTATTATGCACTTATTATATGGTGTCATTCGCAGTTGAAACACAAATAGTGCTGACAGCCGTAGCTAGATAGCTTACGTTGCAGCAGTAGTACGGTATCAGCATTGCAGAGTGTAACTATGAATGATGACAAGGCCGCACCAAGCCTAGTCTCTTCGTCTTGAGGTAATGAAAAGCATTCATTCAACGCTTATGCACAGTTTGAAAGAAAAATCTAAAGTCCAGCGAGGATCTAAAGGGCCAATCAAAGTAGGACATGTCTGTGCGGCCGAGGAAACAGGACAGTGAGCTGTATTAAATTATAGTAATGGAACATGTTCGACGAATTTTGTTCGATTCTGCTATTCTATTCGTCCCGCATGAATGAGCCTTCATTCAAAAGTTTTAGGTCGTTCTCCACTTTAGTCGAATGGTTATGATAAACAACAATACAAACTTAATTGATGAAAAATTAATGACACTTCTATGACATCATAACCCTATTGTGAGAAGCGTTTTTGCACTCGTAGGAAAGCGCCCTGCGTTACTGATTTTTTGATACTTAATAGCAAACAAGATATGTGTTAATGCACTCTTTATATGACAAATACGTAAGAACACAAAATAATCAAAGTATTAACTTTTAGGCACCAAAATGAACAAAAAGCATTTTCTATTTTTAATATTTACTACAGCGCCCGTAATTATAGCAGATAATTTTCGTTCTTAACCTAATTTCGATGCCAGCTTCGCAACAACAAATAGAAAAATCTAAACGATGCCTAACTGCAAACTATTGTTATATGCCTATTTGAAAGCGTTAACAATAAGGACACAAGTTAGTGAAGTGCAAACAGCATAAAAACCAGCATTGTTTGTCGTACTAGATATCGCCCCTTGGGCCGTGGGCTGCATGCTTGATCGGTCAGTATTAGTTCGCAAAATACCAAACCGAGGAGTTTCGTAATCACTTTCTATCCACTTAGCTTAAATACTTTTTTCAGCGGCTCAACGGTATACCAACGAAGTATGCATCTGTCGCTAGAGGTATTAGTCCCAAAAGAACGATGGTTTGACTGAAACATATCAACGCTGTAAGTTTGTACTATATAAATACGGCGTGTATGAACATACTACCTGTCATAATATTTCACGTGTTCACCAAAGAGAGTTGGCAATAAGACGCTGAGTGATGAAGCTTCTCAGGTCTATATAAACTCAACTTTAGACTTAGACGTCCAAGCTTTAGACTTAGAAAAACATATTAGGTGAACTCAGCTGAATTTCGGTACCGAATAATTATTATCATCGCACTATAGATATATGTAAAGCCATTTTTTGAGTTAAGCAAACTGCAATGCAGATAAATGGTAACCCTAAGACCCAATCTAATGTGTGTAGAGTAACGGTTGCCATTACCATTAAACCTATGGATTTCTTTCAAAGATCAAAGATTTCACTGCTATAGGAAGTTAAATCGTGTTTATAAAGTAAACTGTTTGGCTATACCACTTACAAGTTATATTACTGTGTTATATTACGTGGTCAATTTCATTGAACTTTAGTTAGAACCATTGAATTTCCACTGGGACGTTTTTGCCTTTTCTCAATTCACTGCTGAGAGCTCCGATCCGATTTTAAAATTTTAACCCATAACAGACAACATGGATTTGTTGTACTATCTGCTATAGTGCGAAGTTCAGGAGAAGAATCGATAATTTAAAATAGGATAGTAAGCTGGGCTCAAATCTCTCCGTGATAGCTCAGTGTGTAATGGGTTTAATCTTAACATACTGATCTTTACTAACAGGATTTAGCTGAAGTTGGTATCGTCAATGTAATTAACTCGTCAACAATAAAGGAAGAAGGAAACAGAGCGCATAGTTTTGTTTATGTATACGACCATTAGTTCAGCCGATATCGAACAAGAGTTCTCCCCAAACGATATAATGGCACCAGCTATGCCGTTCTATCGGCGGAGGATTTGAAATCTCCCTTTGTAAGAACTGTTTCCGCCGGAGTATTAAAATTTGATTAAAAATGATCAATAATGTTTACTCTATCGATCTTCTCCAAACGAATACAAGTGCTGTGATAGGCTAAATAATAATAATGTCAAATACATAGCTACGATACTGCGTTTCAAAGAGCAGTGTTAGAGTATAAAAAACTTTGTAAAAAGGCCGAATCAACGTAGCTGAAAACAGTTGAAAGCTATTTATTACAAGTTATGTTTATCTATAGAATTTCAGACGAAGTTTCAGAGAGCCGATCACATCCGTTTACCTATCATCGATCGTAAAATCGATCTGGTACAAAAGTGGGGCCTGATGTTCATATGAACTTGCATACCTCAATGAGGAGAAACCGCTACGGTAACGGGTGCTATATACATAATATCACAAGTAAGATGTGTAATGGATTTTAGAACTATACAGCTGAATTTATTTTAAAATGATGGCTCTGGTGGACGGAGTGCCAAAGCAACAACGCTCGATTTTATAATTCAGTGATCTTTTCAAATTGTTTGAGTTTTTACCATGGGCTCGCTGCTAGAGAGCATTAAACCAACACAAGTGTCTTTTTTAATGTGTACATATATATATATATATATATATATATATAAATGATGAAAACATAAGCCCGCCGATTAAATCAACTCTCAGCGATCTCATCTTAGTTGTTCTACAAGAGGTGGACACCGGAGCGCGACATAAGCAAACGTTTTTTCAACCAAAAGTAGCTGGTTTAAAGAACGTACGATAGAATTGCAAAAGCATCTCTTTCTCGATACGTATACTCACTACTTAACAAATACGTAAGTTGTCGTATCACCATCTCTTTTGCCGAACCTCGATAAGGTTTGTTGTACTACCATTTAAATCAGTATCTCAGGCCATGCAAGTGATGGAAGTAGGTGTTTCCTAAGACCAAGGCCTGGGCTTTATGAGCCACGTGCTAACAGATGATTAGTATAATGTTATCAAAAAAAAGAAGAGCTTACGTTATTACAATGAATATGCGATCCGTAGAAGCGGAAAACATGAACGAATTAGTGAACAAGATCGTACGCTGCTGTGACTTCTTAGACAGGGGAACGACAATAATCACTGATAATATTAGGACACATAGACGAGAGGAGATATGAAAAGTTTCACGTTTAGAATCGCTAGAGATGTTCGGGTTTCGCATTGTCACGGATCCGTAGAAGTTTAGAGCGCCGATAGAGTCTTTTGTGACACTCATTACACATCTTACGAGCAGTAGGTAGGTAATTCTTCATGAGCTAAAAGATGTCCGTCATACTACCTTACTTTACCGCCTCACCAAGACACTGAAGTCGATCGATATAACAGCATCCCAAGCACAGCTTTTAAGCATTGTACTGCCCCAAGAAGGCCACTGCCTTACAAGCCGTGGTGGGAACGTTCTCGGATGGATATGTTCACAGTTCGTGTAAAAAGACTGTACGAACTCCAGTTCCTTGCAAGACCATTAAAAGTTAAACTGATGACGTTTTACAAGAACCGTCAATCGGGCTAAAATCAATCCTGTAATAAAGGAAGAAAAGCAATTTGTAAAAGATGCAGTAAGGACGGCTTGCATCAGAGGTCGAGTTGCAGGACTCTAGAGATCCACTTTTAAGCCCTGGTGGCCTAAAAGTAAATGTTTTAGTGGGTGCATATCACTATACTTCGGTGTGGCCTGTCGAAAACCTCGAATGGGTAGTTGAATTTGAGAAAGTTTATTGTTTCCATAGTAACAGAGGTCTCCATTTACGCATACATAAAGCATATAGGTCCAATTAAAGCACACCTTTACTTTTTTAGATTCGTTTCACTTTTTTAAAAACTTCCTCAAAGGTTTTTCATTTACTTGTTACAATATATGTTGGGCACCGGATCCACTATCAAATTAGCAAGCACCCATTCACCACGGAGCCTTAGCTTTTAGAGATGTCAACGAGAGTTCTAACCCCAGACAAAATAATGTCGTCCAACTGGCTGCTTACTAACCACACGATGCTAGGAAAAGGGTATGTAAGATAAATCAACATTAACAGATTGTAAGGTACTGTTGTATAAAATGAAGGACACTTTTCGGTGTCCTAAACGATTCTTTCGTTTGATATATGTAGATCAACGAACACAGGCAGCAGGACGTAGCGTTATCGAAACTAATCAAGGAAAAAAAAAGAACGAGTCGCTCTCGATGATCGGTGACGGAGAGAGAGATCGTGCTCAGCAGTCCTCAGGACTTGCACAGGGGGATAATCTTAGTTCCTTGCTGTCTGCACTTTAGTCGTCAAGTGCATTTTTGAGACAAATTAATATTTTGTGAACAGGCATCACTTACAGCAAACTCTCTCGACATCGAGCCAATGTATAGTTGAGGTTGGGCTCGAAGTAAACAAGATGAAAACGGAAGCAATGTAGTTTCGAGGAGGGATAGTCTTCTGAAACACGATAACTATCGATCGAATGGCGGATCCCTCAAATTCGTTAAGTCATTTACTTTGGTATTAAATTGATAGAAACGGGACGCCCATTCAAAGGCCACGTTAAAGCAACAGTTCGGAAAGCTAAGGTTGCAAAGATCTCGATCGAAATACCCCCAAAAACTGTTAGTGACAGCAGCGGTGGACCTTTTTAAACTTAAGGTAACATTTGGCGCTCTCTGGAACAGATTCAATATTTGAGACTTCGCAGCATTATACCAAACCAAATCTAAATTTCTCAAGAAAGAGGGTAGATCTAAAGGAGATAATATGCCATCGACTAGCACACACTCCAGCCAATACGTAACTTCTCGCTACTTTATTTCGATCAAATGTTTGTCGTATAGTTAGATATATAACAAAAGAAAAAAAAAAAAAAACAAGATGGATGAATCTTGATTCAGAATTCTAGCGATGGCCAGTTATTGATAAGAAGGAAAATATTACAAAGTAAGCAGATCACACATATAGCTATACGTCATTTAGTTCGGGCAACGGATGGTCTTTGTTCAACGAATGACAGTTGTTGATGTAATATGTGACGATAATTGTTAGACGTATCGCGCCGGTTTCTGTATTTACGTAGATCAATCTATCGTCCTGTAACCGATAACAGATTTTAAGTCGCTGACTCATGCCAACACTTTTATGTAAGGTAGAATATGATTTTGTTTTTAGATATAGGATCATGATTACAGCTTTTCATCACAGTATTATTACTGGAGATATAACTACAGATAGATGCGTTTTGGCTAGGTCGTTTCTTAATAGAGTTTAGCCAATTTGAAAGAAATGGCAAAAAGATCCTCAAAATAGGATTTAGCCTAAAGAAGGCATTGCTTGGCCTGGTTCTGCATGACACGATGCTAGCCGGAAAGGAAGCATTTTACTGTTTCTTTATTATTTTACCGTGGCACCTTCTTCGGAGGAACACCGTTCGTATTTGTTTGCAATTGGCAACTTTAACAAGATTTGTGCTCCCAAGTCTAACGCGATGCCAACTAGCCCAAGTGGGCCCAGTTTCTGTATGTGTAATGGCGCAGAAAACTCAACCTCCTCCAAACAGAAGTTGAGGTAAGATACTGGATTAGATGAGCCACCCTTCTGAGAGGTCGAAGCCAGTTTATAGGCTTGTGTAAGTAGAAAATGCTCAATAAGGATTTCAATTTATGCCATTTGTCTTTTTTTATGCCATAGGGATTTCCATTTTAGGGACTGTTCGACTTGGATATATGTACAAAAAAATCAACAAAAATATCCACTAGATGAAGAAGTACAAGGGAAAAGTCTCTGATTGAATCAACAGATGTTACATCGTTTCTAAAGGCATTGTAGCACTGTACAGAATCCTCTAGTTGTCCGTTCTTCTCTTTAAAGGAAAAGCCTAAGAAAAAAAATTGCAGTAGAGTAACTTTATAAGCGACATTGCTTCTGTGTATTTTACTGAACTACAAAGCGTAATTTACATTACAGCACAATACCCTACTATGAAAGCTTGTAGCTCCTTTTTACTTATCTATTTAAAATTTACAAAACAATTTATACACAATGGTTCTCCATTATTGTCTTGTATCTTGTAGATCATCAGTTGTCCTATTCTTTTCAAAAAATATTGAACTTCCTTTTTTAGGCTTTTGACGATGTAATTGCGGTTCCCGGCAGCTTAAGCAAAGCTGTAAATCGCGTGGTAGTCGTGCCCGAATGCTTTTCAGGACTAAGCCTACAAACACTTTCTGTACACGTATTTCTGCCGGGCTAAGTTGAATTGGAAGATGTGAAGAAATGGGAAAGTTCTTATTTTTATAATTAAACGTAGATTTTCGATGACACTTCGATAACGACGTAATTATGTTCAACCATGTAAGTTCACAAAAAAAAATTCACTCTTTGGAAATAGTAGTAATTAGTTTCCTGTGGATGAGTTAGCTGAGCATGATTACTTGGAGTTATAAAGTAAATTATATAAGTTAACAAGCTACGCTATTCGATATGTAGCAAAGTGATTGAGCTGAATAATGTGTTACGCAAGATAAGACAAACAAAGTAAAACTTTACGACGTCTCTATTTTAATTAGCTTGAGCATATTCTAATAGAACGAAAATTTAATTAATCGGTGCTTTCTTATTTGTTAGGTGGATACTTTTTTTTATGTAAGCGTTTACAAGCATCCGTAAAGCTTGCTTTATACCGGCTCACGAAGACTATTCCTTCATTCCTATACAGGCCTGCGTAGATAAAGATCGTAGACTGAAGCACAAATATAGCCCTTTAAAATTGTGTTTCCAAAATGTGAAGATTTCCAGTTCTTTTCATTCCTCTGGTCAATTTGTATTTCCATCGATTTGTTAAGTGAATCCTAAAAATTCTATGGGAAGCCAGTAGGCAACAAAAGCTATGTTGATTCAGCCGTCTACGGAAATAGTCAATTGAAAACACGTGTAGCCTTACTCGACACGCTTCGAAAATATTACAAACGTCACGTGTATTGTTCCGAAGGGCTTGGGAGTCGGAGCGGATAGTTCAAAAGTAATCGCTCTGATCAGTTTCGTGGTACACCTTCTAATACTTAAAAATTTTATGAGAAATAATTTTGTATGCAAACATCGAAGTTGGACTGCGCCTTACTCCTTTAAAAAATAGGCCAACCATATTTAATGAGAATTATATCGTTCTATTTTCCCTTTTTTAGTGGATTAATTTTCCTGTCTTTGACCTTGATTTCTGAAATACGTAAAACGGCAAACTTTTTGCGGAGTGTGACTGTTGTGCCTAAAGTATTTTGGATATCGTCATCGGTATGAACAATGAGTTTTGTCCTCATCCACGCCAAAATATAGGTTTCGATCTAGCACTCACTTCTCGAAAGCAAAAGCCCTTCGGCTCTTCTCTCCTACCGCCGTTTGTTACGGATGACTGGGTGATTTGGGTCTGATATTATGCTACCATTGCGCACTCTTTGACGGGCTATAATAGAAAATATGGCATTGAGTATTACGTTTCTGACCAAATTCCCTTTAAGGATTGAGAAAGGGCGAAACATAAGACTTTCGAAAATTCATGAGCATAACATAGCTAACATTGACGACCGTTATAGTAGCTTACTCGTTTGCGTTTATGTAGAATCCGTTATGAAATGATGTAGCCACGACCGTTATTGCTAAAATAAGAATACTGGCATGTTAAAGCGTACAGTCATCTGCCTAAAAAACACCTAAAGTCAGCCCTTAATACTGCAATTATTGAATACGCGCATATTATCTCTCCACCTTGACCTACTATACATTTAAAACGCTCCTTATTTTTAATAGCATTTGTAATAGCTTTGTATCGACTTCTATGTGACACATCTTTGATTTCGTTGGTAATTCGTAAACCCTAACCCAGAACAGCTTTCATAAGATATATGCATTGGATTTAGAAATGTCTAGCTAAATATACTGGACAAAAGACTGATCATAAAGGAAAAAAATCATGCCTGAGAAGGGGTCCGAGCTTTCTGCGAAAATATATGGTGGTATCACAGCGGTCCCAGGGGCCGTTTGAAGTTATGTAACCAGTTATACTGCAAATATTTACTCGCTTTATTAGTCTAGGCTTAGTTTGTGTTCACAACAGGTTATGACATAGATAGTTGCAACATAAAATTCATTTGCAGTGGATCATGATCACTCCAAATGAGAGGTCGCTAAAATGAATGAGATAGAACAGAAAAAGAGTCCCAAAACTAATTTAGATTTGTTTAGCGATAGTAGCTAATTTTAAAACAGGCAAATACAGATATAATTCGAAGTTAAACTTGTTTTTCTCTAGGTTTCGATTGAATACTTATAAGAGTTGTCTTACACAGAACGTATTTTTTAACGCTCCGCTATTTACTGAAAAAATTTAGCTAGTCCCTGTCATTATAGGCTAACAATACTCGCCGTGACAGTGTATCGGTTACGTGTTTGCCTATCAAGGTTGGACACGCGCGTAGTTTAGGTTCGAACCTGAGTGTGAACGCGCATCGCTTTGCGCTGAAAGCCACCGGTCTAAAGCAATGCCTAATGAGTTAGGTAACGAACATACAACTCGAAAAATTATATTGTAGCTGCTATAGGTTTGTATGCCTAACGAGCACTGCTCGACGGGTTAGGAATCAAACCACGTATTCCTAAACAACGCCCGAAAAACCGGAGAATCGGCTTCTTTCGTAGCCTTCATTATAGTGTGTAGAGTCAATTCTTACGATGAATAAGTTTGAGCGGCCGCAAATCCATTCCCAATAGCGCACTCATCCAAGCGGAAGTCCCGGTCGCCCTTACTATCCCAAAAAAAAAAAGCATATAAATGCGCAACGCTTGCAATTAGGATATCAAGGCACACTAAGCTTCAAAATCGTACTACGCATCCGCCAACCTCTACGTCTGCTCTCGAAAGTACCGTCAACTTTCAAAGCATCGACCATGGCGCATCAGAATAGCCGGTCCTTGATGGCTGGCGATAATATGGGCTTTGTGGAAAGGATGAGGTATTTCATGGACTTACCCCTCAAAAAAGGCACATTATTTCGAACCAGTTTTACGGACTCACAAGCAGTCCTGCCACGATCAACCGAGGCCTTGGTGTTTTCAACTCGACATCGAAGCTCCAAGGCTGCAGTCAAAACCGTACCAAACGATGACATGCTATTCCCAGGACAGAGACATATGGGCGTGCATACGTACGTATATGTAACTTGTGCTTATTTGCAGGAAGAAGCCAAGAAAGTATATCTATCTCTTTTGAATACGTCCACAAGGGGTATGAGGATCCACCGCTAAAGAAGAGTTAGGCGGTACAAACAGCCAAGATTACGTCAAGTATTGCCTCGACGGCATGATGTAGTTTATGGCAACAGGGAGCGCGGTAGTATGGGCCTATTGCCTTGTGCTCGTGCAAGACGCTCTCGACGGAGTTCAGTACAGCTGGTTGTGCTACCGCAAGTTCGCTTTGAAAATATAAGGTATCGCTTGAATCGCACCCGTAGGGATCTTAAAAGTACCAGAAAACGGAATATGAAACTGCTGGACGCTAGAGGATATCACCCGCGGAATGAGGATCTCCTAGATAAGAGTAGGTCAGTTGTGATAGTATAAATATTATAATATCAATTAAAGAATAAATATGTTTCTGCCAGCTGGATAAGCCTGAGCAAATTAACTTCAATATATGCAACTAAAAACAAGTATGCATAGACATACTATATTCACAGCTAGGTTTAAAAGTAAAAAAACAATCCCGGATTAGCTCTAGTTTTTTACTATTGTTTGCTTATTGTCCAATGATAGGGCGTTGCAGACACTAGGCTCTGACACTTAAGTAACATGGCTTGAGTAGGAAGATGGGAACTGAATAAACGGAATGTCGAGAGCAGACATACAAACTGGAACCACGTCATTTACTTCCACAATAAACATTCTAAACAAATCGATTAGTAATGAATCTAAAAGATATTCAATTACTGATCTATCTCATATTTAAAGCTTAATTGAGAAACTAACAGATATATGAAGTCGATAAATCGTATTGTCGCTCCATGGTGGATCACAAGTCCGTGTCCTAATAGTAAACTGGCTGAGCCTATAGCAAAGACTAGTCAAGACTCTCGCATTCGCCTAAAACAACATTGTCGTCTCCTATGAAGTATGCTAACTAATCCTTAGACCCTTAAGGCAAATACGCCGCAACTATTAAAAGCGACCTTATTTTGGCAAATTGAAAACATTGCGGCTCGGGACAATATCAGTCACTACTCAAATAACGATTTAAGTGAAAACTTCAACACGGAATCCTGTTACTTATATAAAAAGATCCATAAATTAATGCTTTTTGTAATGAATAGTACCAGATTGAACAAATCGTAGACTGGGGCAAGAAAGAATCAGTACTCTGTACGACATTCTGTGCTACAAAGCTGTCTACCGTATTCTAATTCTAATTTACGCTAACGAAATAAAGCTGATTAGAGACTAGTCGAAGGCTCTTAAGTCCCGCAGGACTTGAACTAAGCTTGTTGAGTTATTTGTCCTTGACAAAGAGATCCTCCCAAAGGGTAGACACAGGGTAGAGGTCAATGTAGTGATCAAATAGACGCCAGAGCAAGATAACACGTAAGGATAATGGAGAAGAAACGTGAAGGTAAATGCTGGAACTAATTTCTCAATTCCTGTGATCCGAACGCCCTTTGACCTCTGCCGTAGGGGTGGCTTATCGATGCGCGACATCTTTGAGGCAGGATGAAGGAAATGTAAGTTTTCGCGTCGTCCGCCAATTACTATAGGAAGACTATATGTACATATTTGTGTGCATACAATATCATGTAGAGACATATATCCAATCTTCTTAGGGCGCCTAATGTTACGAACGTAGAATTTATGCAACGATACAAGCTATTGCTTATTTTGTTACGTATATAAATTGAACTGTACATCTATTTTACGAAGTAATAAATAAAGCATTACAATTATCTCAGATACTTATTTAGATGCTATATTAACTCCCGCCGTCGATCATATAATTTGTACAGACGGACGGTTATCTTGTCCTTTCTTAATAATTCAGCTATTTGAGTTTTGTTGGCAGCGTCAGCAAATGAGCATCATGGCGGCACAGACAAAGTCTGCGAATAGACGCATAGCCGACATAAGGCGATGTATAGTGCAGGCATGAAGGTCGCTGTTTTTTTTATATAACAGTAGTTCAAAAGTCATTCCGGTTAAACTTTTCTTGGCTGAAATATAAAAGTTTCAGGATGAAGAAGATCAATACTCTACCGATGACACACAGATCGGCGGAGTACGTAGGCAGGATGCGGTTGTGCAGTTCGAAGACGGACCTTTTCTGCTGTTTTAGCCCCGATGAATATTCATTTTTACGAGAGGGTACGTAAATTAATCATACAAGTAAAATATCGTCCCTAGAAGTTTCCATCTCAGTATTTATCACATAACACCTATCTCATATCAAATACACGGTCATTGTAGGTTAAGTAAGCTTTAATATCATAAGGTAAACGCAAAATTCGATTTAGCCTTTTCTACTTAATCTGCTATTTGGTTAAATTTACGTGTGATGACGTACGTATGCTGTAGTATATAGAGGTATATGGATCGAAAATTTGGCACATGCCTAAGTACCTACTAATTATCCAAACTGAATACAATGTTCGTGTACCACCGTTTTTTCCAGTTTCTGGAAGGCTTTTTGGAGCCAATCATGGTAATCAATTTTTTCTCTGCTCTTGTTTTTTCCTTGGATATCCTCGATTGCCTTTGAGCTTCGAGCAAACAAAGAGCTGCACAAGACTGAAAGTCACATTTAGCGAATACATGGATTCAGGCATTATCGTTTTGAAGAACTTTCAATCTGATTCTCTAGGGCTTAGATATATTTCCGAGGACAGTATAATGCAATCTCATTAAAACCTCTTGGCAATACGCTCTAGTGATCCTAGGACCACTCCGGATACGTTCACAATACACACCATCCGATAATTAAAAATAGTGCTAACAAAGAGCTTGATTTTTAAACTAGCCGTTGCATTTGTTTTCGGCCCAGACTCGTCTTTGAAGCAATATTTCAAATACTGTACTTTTATTTCCACATCATGTCTTCTTTTGAGTTTATCATTATTGAATATTCTTACTATATATTCACCAAAGAGTTTCGATCTGAACTGAAAAAAATTAGAGACCATAAACTTGTTTCTATGTGATGATACCATAAGCCTTTTTATCTCAGGTACTATGTGAGGTTTGAGAGCCATAAATCTTTTTGCGATCAAAAAGCAGCTTCCCTAGAGGCTACAATCGAGATTTTTTGAATAGGATTTGCAAGCATTTTTAAGTTTCACTCCACATGCAGATTCTACGTACCTTCCCCTTCATTACTCTAAGATTAAATCCGTTTACAAGTAGCTCAATCGGGTTTGAGAGCACATCTTATTTATTTATTTATATATATACGTATATATCCTTCAGTTATCCTCATTTTAGATTCTGTTTATTCGCGCGGCCACACGTCTCTATAGGATGAGTCATGTTGGGTAAGCATGACACGGGAGTCGAGCAATGGGGTTTTAGTAGCAATGAAATTTACATTATTTTCTGTGATTCAGTTTGTCGGACGGGGTCTAGTGGCGGCAAAACAGACACTGATAATCATTAATAATTAAAATATAATTCTTAGGTAATAGGATTCCATGTTTGAAGTGTGGGCACAACAGGCCCTTCCAACGGCCGTTCAAACGCTTTTTTTTATATAGACAAAATTGCCGCGCATCGCTGCGCGCGACAACGGTATATTAAGTATTCGTTTTCATATCGGCCGCCCGTGATAGCCTTAATGTGCTTCACGAGATTCCCAATGAAGCAGATTTTTCCTAAACTAACAAGCAGAAGTAATTCTAATATGACTGGCACAAAATCATATCGATATTGAGCTATCCTGCGACTACTGACGAGGTTGCTGTATTTGCTATTACGAGACTGCAAGGGTGGGGTGGGAAGAAAGTAACGTGTACTACAGAACCCCTGTTAGTTCCGTGCACATGAGCCGTGTAGCAGTGACGTTTTTAAACATTTCGCAATTGTACAGAGTGGAAATGCGCTGTTGTTTCTTAGATAGATGATGGACAGCTACCATCAGAGACTAACAGACAAATGGCGGGCTCAGTTCTCGAAGCGGGATGCTTTTTTAGAGGTACTAACTGGCTTGTTAGAGAAGGCCAGATACTCGTAAGCAGACTACGAGCACGCAGGTCTTGTTGGACAAGTAACGCTACTCATGGATGTGGAATCCGTGTAAATAAAATACTTTATGCTAAGATCTGCATTACAGTATACAATTGGTCGTCGACTGTAACACAAAAGAATGTAATTAATTACATTTTTGTATAATTATTTGGACAGAATAATATAAAAGGATAATTTAGGAGCTTTCCTCTAATTTGTTCACTTCAATTTACTTAAACTTATTTTAAGTTATCTATATGTATGATACAACACACCTTCGTATCGCTACGACAACAGATTAACACTTGCGATAATGAATGAACGTGCTGTAGTCTTCAGAAATGCACTATTCGTAGAAGGCGGTTTCTGAGAACTTTACTTCATAAGATACCTGATCAAGTGAGAAAGAAACTGGCTGGGGTCACTGATGGCCTGACCATGGTAAATCGAAAGCCATCTGCGTAGGCAGTTAACAAGAAGGGCAAACTCGTAGTTCATATCGAACCTTCATTCATCGAACGAGCACGCGGTCGTATTTTTTATTACCTTCAACCTTATGCGATCTATCTATACGATATTCTAACATTCCGGGATGTATAGATTATCGCCAACCATACTCTTCTGAAGACCAATGGGTGGGCATGTAAATAAGAGAGCGTCTGATCTTCCACGGCTGCATGTATGAGAGCAAAGTTGTGATCGTAAACGCAACCATCATTGTAACAGAAATACGAACGGTTTAACCTTTAGATTTGGTAACCTATATTTCTTCCGTCATAAAACCGTAAAAAATGGTCGATGACATTACTTCTATGATTTAACATTATAGAGTGCGTTTGTATTAGGACAATAACAATAATACAAACGAAAATTTTAGATACAAAACTCTATAGTTTGTCTATTTTAATAAAGACACTTTATAGTTTATCACAGCGTACGCTTGTGGGCTTTAAAAAAAATATTTCACTCTTATTAAGCTACAATGAAAGAAAGTATTTTCTATATTTTAAAATAATGTTACTACACTAAATGATCGATGACATCCTTCCATTTTTCTGATGAAACCACAGTCCCATCACTATTGAGTGTTCGTGGTCTTTGGGCGAAAAATGGTAACAAGAGATTACTGCTAGGTTAATTTATAATATATATATATATATATATATAATAAGTAAACTAAGTTAATTTTATTAAGGAACTTACGCAGAGGCTGAAACAGATCATTGTTTGATGGTACAGGGCTCAAATTATACGGCGGATACATTTAAGTTTCCTACTCGAGCTTTCTCGATTTTTTGAGTTAGCTAAAAAAAAACTATGTGATCTGGTATTGCCCCAGAATGGAACATAACGCCTGTTCCGTTCTAGACTATTTTTTTCAATGGCTTGTTGTAACCTTGTTAGTGGGTGACAGTGGGATCCCGAATTAACCCATAATGCACGATTCCTTTCCACCAAACATAAAACATAACCTCTTTTTTATAGTCAGTCTAGGCTTTGCTACAGATCGTGAAGCATTAAATTTTTTTTTTTTGTTGCACGTCATTGTCATATGTAGTATATATACTTCTTCTCATCCGTGCTCAAGCACTTTAAAAATGGCTTCATTGCGTGGCGCTTTTGTGGAGCTTCGAGGATAGAAATACGATCGTTTAAATTCGTTTGCATCATTCCGTATGGTACCCCAACACCAAGCTTCTTCTCATAGCGATGGCCTACAACTTGATTTCAGATCTATTTAGTTGTGTTTAGTTTTTTGACAATATTAGGCCTAACTACATGTCGACCTTGCTCAATTTTCGCTATAATTTCATCAACTTTTTTCATAATCGGTCGATCATTACGAGGGGCACCTGAATCAAAATTTCTAGAACGTAAGCTAACGTATCATCCTAAAGTCCTTTCTTCCGACAACACACTTTGATCATAAATAACGCGATTTTTTATAAGTCTGGGCAGCCTCTGTGCCTTTGTCGTGTTAAAATTGTAAAAGCAAACAAATTCTGGCAGAAATTTATTTTAAATTTCAATAAAGCCAGACTCTTTGGAAGTCAGAACTCACACCAACGCCGACATGGCGCAAGTCATTATCTAGGACACCTGATTTTAAAGCCGTCTAACTTGAAAAGCGGTCACAACTTGACGACAAAGCAATATGCACAGAACAACACATCTAATAAATACCCTTGTCGGCTTTGCTGAGATATTTGTTTCTTTTGAAGCAACTGAAAATTTTCCAAAGGTGCCGCGCCTTCAGAGAAAGCGTATAGCCATAGCCACTTCTATTTATCAGATTTATTTCCACGTATTAGTCAGTCTGTAACTATCGCTGAGGGCAAGTTATAAACTGTAAAACACAAAAGCTAGTCATACTTTACAAGCATCCAAACAATGATCAAATTATAGAGGTATTACACAAAAATAGACCGTTTGTCGTACTATTTTTCATTACTTAGCTAAGTTATAGGGTCTGCTCAATTGGAGATCTTCTGTATCATGCGCAGGCAAATGAACCAACGACTTCCTGTTTTTGATACGGTTATGTAGCGATTCAAGTCAAGACTTCTCCAGCATCAGTGCTTACAGTTGCCAACCTAACATTATTATATTATACATAGTAGGTATTTCTAGTAATAGGCATTATTTTTATTTTGTTATTTGGAAGTCGTGCAGCGTCAATCATTTGTTCCAGGGAACCATTAGATCGTAAGCAAACGCTAGATGCTTTCTCGCATGAACTTTTGCTCTCTTATCAAAAGGGCAAACAGAACAAGGCCGTAGAAGGCGACGGTATGCCCATTTGTGTATGGGCTTACCCAGGCTGTTCCACTGCTGCCCTCCTTCCCTGTTTTTATAATCTCACCTGCTTCTCTCTCGACAGGATTTAGAATCACATATAAATATACCGTGTCCAAAAGCGAGATGCACTCTCGAAAGAGAATGCATCATAGAGAATGCAGAACGCTACAATGACTCGATCGTACAATGCAGGTTTGAGTTGCCCTAGCAAAAAAGGCCGCCTGGCAAGAGAGATTGCACGACACCTTCACGAAGAAAACTTCAGAATGCATCAAGATCAGAGCTTTTCTGTAAGAACTGTTCCCAAGTAGGTAGTTGTTAGAATAATAAAACGAATATCTTCGATAACTGAAAAACGAAGTTCGATTTGTGTACATGTACAATTCCAAAAATTCAAATGTGGCTACCTCTTAATGTTCTGCTTCGAACTATTCTGAGAGTCTATCACTTAAAACGTACATATTAGCTTTCGTTTACATACCTGTACTTACATGTACACTTTGATTCGTTCAGAAGACCATACGGATGCAAAGCTGTAGTTGTTTCGATTATCGCATATAAGGATTTGTAAAAAAATGCCCCACACATGTAGAAGACTATACGAGAATTAATATGCCTTGCAAAGCGATGTGGCTTGCAAGCACCACATCCTTTCGAATAGAAGTTGCACGGTGCCTTTTAAATGCTGCTGAATCCCCAGAAACGATCTTCACCGAACAAGACGTTTCTCCGAAAACTTGGTGCGACTCGAGCATATCGAGAGAGCCAAAACTCTCACAAAGCCCTGTAAATGGATCACATTTGCTATGCTGAATAAAAAACGGTGTGGGAAAAGAAATAAGCTCTCATTAGCTTAAAGTAACTATTGCGTTAGAATCTTAGGCTTGCCAGCGCAAGGAACAAGATATGTTCTGTTCATGAACGCACTTTTCTAGTAAACCGACAAACGCTCTTACGTCTTAATTAATTACAAGTTACGGATACGAAAAATATATAATTTATGTACGTGACTTTAGCTACCGCAATTATTCGTATAAATCGCTGTAGTGTTAAATTATCTACAGAGAGATCCATTGATATGAAGAATCCATATTGAAGATAATTTTTTAAAAAGATTGCACAGAACGGCAATGTAACCGTGTATAATCCGAACCGTTTGTGACGCGCTGACTTTGCTATGAAACAATATTTCGGGGGGCCTCTTGCAAATACAAATAAAATTGCAGCAAAAGGAACACCGTAGCTAGATACTGTCCTGTAACAGGCATTTTATACATATTTAAAAAAAAAAAACATATCATTTGTGGATAAAAATGAGATACTGTAAAAATATGTGGGCAACTGGCTTATGTACTCGCACTTTATTTTCCATTGGTACGATGCATAATAGAAATCATAGAAGAAAAGGCAGCTAATCTGGCAGGAGTTGTCGGCTGCTAACATTGTTGCTATAGGCGAAGATGAGTCGATGTACCACATGTAGGACGAGCATTTTTGACAGAAATAAACTAGAAAGAGAGTGTAATAAAAGAGGTTTGTGATCGTCTAAGCTATACCAAATTAAACGATATGTTCCTAAACCATTACTGGAAATCAAATCGGCGGATGTCTCGACAAGTCTATCTAAAACTGGTTAGCTAAAAGATATTTAATTAATTTCGGCTTGTTTGGTTAGGCACGTTTGGGAGATCAGGTGGACATTCTATAAAACGCGCAATCGTCTTTTTATAATGCTACTTCTATCCAAAAAAAAATCCAGTTGTATGACAAGTAATCCGGAAGAAGATCGTTGAGCGTTTTGCTACATTTTTAGTCGGTTAACGGCGCCGTCCAGCATTACCCATAATCTTCCCGCTCAAATCTGGGAAATAGGTTTGTAGAAGCGGCATTCAGTCATTTGGTGCTAGTGTATCGAGACTGATTTGAGTATCACTTGGCACACAACAGGTCGAAAAGATGAAGGTCTGGCTTATTCGAAGGCGCTGACATCGGAAAAGCCTCAAATTACCAAAAAAAAAAAAAAAACATTTCGACTGAACGCCTTAAGTCTGCAAAATAATGGTGTTTTTCGTTTGTTGCTTGTTCGGCCCACGATTTCACTGCAGCGTGTACAATACATCAATGTATTTATTTTTTAAATGAAATAGCAGCACGACACACGATACATTTGTACTGGTAAAAAATTTCGTTCAAACTACAATAGGAACATACTCGAACCTGTGGGCAAGCCAGCGGTGGTGTCTCCAACGGTAAAGGTTCTTTTGTTAAAGGAGAAATTAAGAAGGTCCAGACAATATAGAGAGGATAACAAGATCTCTCTTTTGAGGTGCAGACGAACAGCCTTGACGATTGGCTTATGGAGCAGAATGGCGCGACCTTGTTTGAGGGGGGCTTTACTTTTGAAAACCCTAGTTGATACGATGCAATTAGATCAAATAAATGTGGAATTAACTTTCTGGTTCGTAAAAAGCAGTTCCCACCAAATGGAGCGCTTGCAGCTCTATAAAACGTGAAGCACAATTTTTTCTGTGTAAACTCAAAACACTTTAGATGGTTACCGATGTTCGTGCGGCTACAAGCCGCCCTGTCGACCAACTCCCAAATTACTTTTTATCGGCCGTCATCCTTCAAACGGTCACCAGTGATTTCTGGCGGTAGTACGTTCCGTTTTCAATCTTACCAAACCATCCTTGAGGCAATCCTTGTAGCTATAGCGTCGTTACCATGCACAAAGCAAATATCTCGGGTTATTTTGACAGCATTTTAACCTTGATGAAATGCATACTATAGAAACCGTCAATAATGTACTCTCTTCACTTAGAGCATCCATCCTTGAAAAGTTCTTTTAAGCTGAAATTGCACTCACAATACAATACCGTTGCAGCATGCTGATCGAACGTCTTAAAAGCGCTTGAGAACCATATACCAAAGGTAAACAGCAAGTGACAGAAAGTGGGGATGGAAAGCTTTTGCAAAGATATCGCAAGAACTCATTTGTGTATGTAATGTATTAAGTTGTTTGAACTCTTTTTGCAACTTTTGTTTATTGCTTTATCTTCCAAATTCATTGGTTGCCACATGTTATATACTGGCGAAAACTTCTTTATTTTTTTTACACGTTTGCTGTCATCTTTTTTTCTAGGGAACAGATGGTGCCTTGGGTTTTGGATTCAAAAATAGGTGCGTTAGGTGGAAAAAAAGTGATTTTAATGTATCAAGACTTCGTCTCCGTCAGAAGTCTCCAGAATCCAATAAATTGCTCCACGAGAACCTACAGTTAAAAAGCATGGGCCTCTCTAACAACTGGCTTTTCTCTAAGGAGGCTCAAAACAGCCTTAGCTGAATTTAAAGGTTCAAATCAGGCGTATCGTTGTAGTCGAAAATTCCACGTTTGAACGTAGGAAAACTTTTCGTTATGGAGTCCCTATTCTAGGCATCGAATCTGTCCTGCATTGTCTTAACAAAACGTTGACCTTAAGACAAGACAAATGATAAACGCCAAAATACTACTTTTGTGACACCAGACATAAACATTTGCGATAGAAACAAAACGAACAATTTATAGAGCCAGAAAAAACCTAGAAACAGCATATAATATTTAATCACAAACAAGAGTAGCTAAAAGAATATTTTAAAAATGCGTCACGTATGCCCTTATATTTACGGGCAACCACTACCTTTATTTGTAATATAGGCAATAAAAGAAATACCTTATGGCCTTGGCTAGCGTTGATTAGGGATAAAAGCAAGGCAACCGAACTGTTATCATAAGACATATTGAGTCCAGTTAAAGTAAAAAGTAAGGATAAACAAGTGTATATTATAACAGACACTTTTTTATTCTTAACAAAAGTCCAGTCGTTGATTACAATTACGGATGTCGTTGGGCCCCGACTTGCGTTCATTAGCATTGATTCTTAAACAGTTCAGATGTCGATGCTTAACAGTTGAGCCCAATTCGGGTTAACCCAGAGCAACCCAGATGTCTTCATCCAACGAAATTGTTTTTATATTATAAATCTGCTTTGCATTCGCAGTGATTCATAGTTTAGGCACTGCAGACTACTACCATATCATGCAGTGCTGAATTCTCGTTCGAGGGACCTTAGTCTTGCATTGATTGCGAGAAAAAAATTCTGCTTTTTAGCTACAACGTAATCAGTTTATACAAAGGAAATATCCAGGGTTCTTTCGGCAATGTTTTGGCTTCGTCAAAATGTTTAGTAAAGAAGGAATCGCTTCTTTCTGCCTGGAACATGTACGCTCGAGGAGGTCTTTTGAGTTGAAATAGCATTGACAATTAATTTCGAAACAGCGCGCTAATTGAGCATGAAAAGCGCCTTATGTACATATATATATATATATATATATATATATATATATATATATAAACGATAACTAAGAAAGTATAGGAAAGGGAAGCATTTACTTTCTGCGCAATTTAATTATTTGAAAATTCGTTCGCGGGCTTTGAAAGGACGGTTAAAATGACTGGAGGACGTCAGGTTAACTATGGATAACAATGCCTTTTCATGCTCGATGTTTGCTCGTGGTTGTTGTGACTGAAGACTAGTCTATGGAATTTGTGTTAAAGGCTGATACTCAGTGCGCTCGATATATAACGCTAGATACAAGCATAGTATGATAATAGAAACGCAGAGGAAAATTCGCTTATATTTATAAGCGGAGCTGCTCTATTCGTTCGAGTTTTCTTCAAAAGTGACTTATACTGTTATGTTCTTTACAAACGCTACTGCAGTTGGAGCAATTTTCCCTACGACAATAATGATATATAACCTCTTTTTTTTTATTATATCTACTTTAATATAACTACTACGTATTACGCGTAAACACTGACCGATTTTTTTTTAATAATAATCATTCGGCTTTTGCAAGTAATTCATTATGTGTTTCTGCGACGAGCTCTGGGCCAATATATTCATTTCGTCCCGCCAGTAAATTCTACGTCTGATGTTCGTCCTATTTATGTTTAACCCATTTTATGGGACCCTCTTTATGGTCACATACATACGGATTGCATTAATCCACAATGAGAAAAGGTAATGATCCTGCCCTGGTAATAATCGCAACATTTTGCTACCTCATACTGACATCTTTGCGGAAACGTGTCGTTGTAGGTGCTAATTGCCTACTGCCAAACCAGATATTGAAATACAACGAAATATTATACGTCCCTTAACTTTTAAAGCACCAATGTTCCTGACACTTGAAGAGGTCTCATAGATTCAAGATGTTTGTTTCGTATAACTGCAGTTCTTCTTCTTAGCCAATTCGCTAGTGGTCTGCAGGTTGTTTTTCTTCAGAGGTGCCTTCAGGCAGTTCGCATCCGTTCCGTATGGCCGACAAAGGCAGTACATCTTTGAGTTCGAAGATGCTATTATTTCGTAAATTATCTTTGATTAGTCATTTTGAATACACATCCTATTCAGTGTATATCTTGTGGGCTGCTTCGGCTGTTTGTTGACTTTAGTAAAAAGCGAAATAGGGTAAATGTTTTTTTTTTGTTATGAGAATATTTACCATTGAAGAGCACGTACGAAGTAAAATGTTTCACCGCATAATTATGCTTCCAACGGGTTTATGGGGGAAAGAGAATGCTTGTAGGATGTCTACAGGAGTAAATGAACCTATATTTACTTCAACTTATTTTTGCCTGAGGGAAGTGTTAAGCCATTAACCTGTATTGAGTTTCTGTAGCGCGTTAGACACTAAATAAGCTAAGTCAAACGTTCAAAACATTCATGGGTGCATCCATTTTCCTAGCTTATTGACAACTGCGTGCACAGAACCCTGCAACGTGCATTCAACATTATATACAGTTTTATGTTTTTTGGGTGAATGTAGATGAGGCAAAAGTAGACCGCTTAATGCCTTGCGCACAGTGTGTTGAGCGCTGCTAGTAGGCAACTGTCTGTATGCCATTGATTGATTATACAACTAATCACCTTATAAAACCAAGCAACGTCTACTTGCAGTAGTATTTTCCAGTTTTTATTTACCTTAGTGACAGGTAAAATCATGACAAACACACAAAATCTCAAACAGGTCAAGACCAACAAGAGCAACGTCGCTGTTGAGTTACCAGTGTTACAGAAACAAAGAATTCCTCTCCCCTTTCTGTAACGCCAAGCACTAACTATACAAAAAGGAAGGAAATAACAACATTCGCCCCTCGCTCATTTGATTGTCTACTTACATGTACACATCCGACGCCGGCATCGCATGTTTTCTGAAATGCTTAACTACAGCCAGACCAGACCCACTTTG
Organism: Varroa jacobsoni; assembly: GCF_002532875.2. Taxonomy (NCBI): domain Eukaryota; kingdom Metazoa; phylum Arthropoda; class Arachnida; order Mesostigmata; family Varroidae; genus Varroa; species Varroa jacobsoni. Next base: position 47,252 of record NW_019214806.1, read on the forward strand.
AATAGTCAGGTAGCTAGGCCAACAGGCCGGTGGTAGTGCAAACGGAAATAGACATAATATTAAAAAAACGAAAAGCTGTAGGTATGACACAGAGACAACAATAATGAGGAAAAAAAGCAAAATAGAAGATGAAACGTATTCGTTTGCATCACAACATTAAACGCAGCAAACCAAACAAACAACACTTGACTCTCGGGTCCTATGCTATCGATTCGACCATATCCCCCGCGGCGCTGTCGTATCTCTCATGTCGTTAGAGGATCGGCAAGTGAAGCGGTGGAAAAGGAGAAAACTCCTAACAAGAGGATGCGTAGGAGGTCTATGCTCTGCCTCCAATATCGCACCGCGCCTCCCAAAAAGGACTATGGGTCTGATTCAGGCCAAACCGGATTAAAGCCCATAAAGCGCATCTAAACCGTTTCTGTATCCCTTAACTACCTCTCGCCTCAACATGGCAATGTTTGCTAGCTCTGTTGTACGCAGCGACATTGTGACGGTGCTAGTAATCGTCTTTTTGTCTTAGTCGTTGCTTAGCGGCAAGGAATTTTCAAAAATTGTTGGGCGCTAGTTTTTCCCCCCGCTTCATTAGCTGGGTCAACCAGCGAAAATCATTTAAAAAAAGGCACCACTTCAAGAAAATGCGATACGAATGGCTGCTGATGCAAATCCGTTCAACAGACCCTTTCTTCCATAAAAGAGGGCTTTGCATCTAATATTGACTTCGGCAGTGGAGCAGGGGCTATCACAGCGGTGCGAGAGAAGGAAGAGATGGAAATGCGTCTGGACCCCCTTTGTATGTAGCATATGTATATGTAATATGAATGCGTATAGGTCAGTTAGTGCGTAAGATTTTGCAGCGGTCCCAGCTAGTAGTAGAGGCGGACTGACTGTCTCCTCTCGTTATCAGTAGGTAGTGGTCGACTTCAATGGTTCTCTTTGCGCAGCCCAAGAGGATGTTAGTTGGGCTTAGAGGCTTATGCAGACTGTCAGGGATAGAAAATTAAATTATCGCGTCTAAATTCGAACTGCACGAATCGAAGGAGAGAACAGACTAAAGTGATTATCATAAACAGCTAGAAGTAATATATTGAGTTCGTATATCTCTGATGAACTTTCAAAACAGTGGAAAAGCTGTTATTTGCAATTATAATGGGGCAATAGTTATAGTAGTAATTGAGCCATCTACGTTATCTCACTACAGTTGTGTCTGCGGGGCAATCGTAACATCGATGGCCTGTCGAATCATCATAACAAAGGAAAAAGCAATATAGAACTTCAAACAGAATATCAGTGATTTCTCGGAATAAAATAAAAATGATGGTTGACTTTCACGGACCACTACCTATCCATGTATTTAGTTGAGTTACTGTTGTGCGATTGGGATCAAAAATTTCAATTCTTTTGCCGGTCGACGACTCAGTATGAGTAAAGATCCGGATATAGTCATTTATGAGTAAGTCGCCATTATATACACCGTCTGTCACATTTATCCCCAATAATCCTAATATTGGGGTAAAATTAGAGCGCATGATTCAAACAAGCAACCATAACATTAGGCAGGTAGTTAATGGGTAATATGCTTACCTGTTAAACTTAAAAGATACAAGGCGGTCTCCGTTCAAATTCGGTCGTAGATACGCATCTACCTTTGGGAAAGATGTTTACCGAACGTAAAGCCCGAAATAGTTAGCTTGGCTAGTCAGTTCCGTACAAGAACTGAAACAGTGGGTTCATGCTGACGATTAACCAACGCCTAGCGGAGTGACGAGTAACTAATCAAAGTTAGACCTCTCGTGCAGTAACTTGTCATGATGAACTTCTAATCTATATGATGACCTATGCTGTTGAAAGTTCTCGTCATAGTAAATCATTTATTTCCATATTGTTGAATCTATGATACCGCTCTGGTTCTGGATAAAGTCCAGTGGAGCAAAATGATATAATAAAAAAAAACGTAGCAGCAGATTGAGGCATAACTTAGGACACTGTACTATACTAAAGTGAGTCCTATCAGTAGTTACGTTGTCATTGTGACGTCGATATTTCTAACACGAGCCACACTATTGATGTACGTGTATTGCTGAATAAAAGGGTTTATCAAGACTACGCCAAACTTATGCTAGTAATATGTAATATCCTACAAGCAGAGATTTTACAATTTAAATCATATTAGTAATTTTATCTGAAATTCAAATGACTAAGATACCATAAATTTACTTATCTAGCGTAATGTCGTGTTAAGCAATTAGGTTTTAACCATGCGTATCCTTAACTGCACCGGCCACTTCATTTCATACCTTCCGTCCTGACCATAGTGAGTTTCACATAGGATATTTACAGCTGAAACGATGGAATATCTATCTGAAACTAACTGAAACCGGAAGAGAGGACTAATCAAATGAATCAATTTTTTCCACGTATAGCGGATTTACCTCTCAGTTTTCAAGATATTAATTGCGCGTGATATTGTACGCTGAGTTCTGAAGAGGAAAATACATTTTCCGTACGTTTTCGTACTAGAAAGACTTGCTGCTCTTAAAGTCGTACAGAATGTTAGTGTTTGTTTCCGCAGAGTGGTGTACGGTTTTTCCGATCTGGGCATGAAAATCGGTTTTAAGATCGAGCTATGCAGATGCCGCTGCCATAAACGTTTATGCATCGTTTCCATGATGGTGCAGTGCTGATATATTGGCCTACTGAGCTTATGAGCACGTAGTGGTCTGGGTTCGAAACCGGGCGTACGCACGTTTCGATCTATGCTGGAAGCGCACAGTCAGAACTAATCCCTAACGGCAGTATCGGATGTGCAACTCGAAACGTTCAAGATTTAATTAATCTCTGCTGCATAACATAATATTCTAGCATTCTGCTATCTGATTTAATTAATTAACTTTAATAGCAAGTTGTTAGCTTGTTTAGTCTGTATATTTAATAATACATTTAATAATTAATTTTTAGGTTTTGTAGAAAAATATGCACGCATATAGGTATTTACATGAAGCACGTACATACTAGTACAGCGTCAAAATCGCAGATTTCAAATGAAAAACAGGTTCGCGGTCGAGATTGTCTTTCAATCCAACCGGATCGGGGGAAAATGTACCGATGCATTTATTGTTTGCTTCGTCATAGACCTGCAATGCGTACATTTACCCGTCTATTCACGAATCCTGATAACTGTGAATTCAGTAATACGAAAAGGATTCGCCGATCAGAATAAGGTTTAAACATGGAAGCTATATTAACACCTAAACTCATAACATTTACATACATAGATTACCTAAAACGTTACACAACATACTATCACGGTAAATTACTCAAACGGGCCTTAAAGTATCACTTTCGCCTTTTTGCCATAGGTCTGTTTTAGATCTAAACGGAGGCCTTTAGATTCTAAGCGCGATGAATTGACATTGAAGTCAGCTTCTGCAAAGTTACCACAATCGTTTTCCGTACCCACTGAATCCAAATAGACTGATCTATACGAACTAAACCAAGCAGAGCGGATCTATCCTTTTACAACAGGAGGACCTAGAGATACTTGTACGAATAAGTTGATGATGATGGTACTCACTAACCTAATTTGCATAGATGGACGACAATCCGTTGGGACATTTGACGATAGTGGATATATTGGACTACAAAGCAGATGGTTTGGTCTCTCCTTCTCTATATATATATATTTATATTCTTCTTCTGTGTACATCAATTCTTTCCACGCCATTACGCTGCGACGCCAGACCACATTTTCCATGTCTCATTCTCCTATTCTATTTATTGGTGAATAGTTTCTATTTATCCAATCGTTCTAGGACCAGCACTCACATTGCGCTGTTTGTAGATAACGCTTTTTAACCATTTCATTTCATATCATAAATAAAGAAAACTGCAACTTCCTATTTAGCTCAAATTATACTAAAATACGAAGTTGTTGTTGTTGTTCGCACACTTAATTGGCTTTTCAGCTGCATAAACAGTGTCAACATAAATATGCAGATTGCGTGTACGCAAGGAAACATCTCCTTGCGATATTTCTGCGCTTCGATCAAAAAAAAAATTGAAAGCTTTCTTTCCTTTAATGAATGCGTTACGATCTCTTTATACTTCGCACCTGGGCCTGCACAGGGTGTCCATAAGATTAGAAGGCAAATACCTTCTTATCCACTGAGCTATCACGGGCGCCGGCTTCGCGAAAATTACAAGTGAAACTGATTAAACTATTAAGGCGTTATGGACTTTGCATATCTTGTAGGAAGGATTGCTCACGCTCAGAATACCAGCATTTTCCATACTGTAAGCCTTCTTAAAACGTAAATGTCAGGGCAGCCAACCTAGTTCTGATACCCACTGAATGTTTGGTAGAACAAAACAGATTGTTAAGTGTATCTTATTAACAATGTAAATTCTATTTAATACTTTCAGTGAATCCATTTAGAAGACGGGATCCTGCATCAATATTAGATTGGCTAGAGGCAACAATCGTCTGGCTCAATTGTCATGAAAAATCCCTTCGCCGTCTAACTGGCAGACCAGCTTAGGTGAATGATGTATTTTAAAAGGCCGCATGAGCATGGAAGGGAGATGCATTAGTGGAAAGGTTCATGAAGAATGGAGACCCCGAGAAAGGGAAGTTGAGGAAACTCAATCGTTTTAAGCAATTAGCTTTTGTCGCGCACAATACCGCTTATTACGTTCGGCTGTTCGCCTGGCAAGTTCGAACTTTGAACAACAACACCGCGATTAAACTTGGCTGAGGACAGAACATTATTCTAAGATCCTCATTTGATGTACTCCAACTTTTGACTTAACTTCTGTCAAGTCAAATTAGGGACATGTCAAAAACTGGTTCGCTTTCCAACACTACCATGATTGTACGCTGAAATTCTACTTTAGGTACAATAAGTCGAAGAAGGCGCTTAGACACCTTTTCAGTTGAGTAGGAAACTGTTCGCACAAGGTGCGATTGCTTCATAAAAACGTTTAATTAACATTTCTAGTGGAGCTAAACGTTCAAGTACCTTCTTTGCGCGTGGATGACTAACCGATAAAATTAAATATCAACGGTTGAATTTTTTATTGAAAACTCTTTTTACTTTCTGAGAATGCAACGGCTTACCAGATAAAATACAGAAACAGGTCCTAGTGAAAGTATGCAACGAGCAACATGGCTTCTTACAATTCTGACCTTATACGGCGCATTGTTGAAACAACATCTGGTAGACCTCTATTCGATTTGAAAAATGTCTATCACTGAACGAAGCAAGTAGCCTAAGGTAAAAAAAAAATGTTCACGTAGAGGAAAGGCAAACTCGTGCTCTGGGAATCAGCCTGGCCACCTTTCCTAGGTTTCGTCGTAACCTTGTTCATTAGATCTTAAACTAAATTGAGAGATTCAATTTAAATGCGGAATCGCATACAGTCCAGCTCACGCCTGCTGAACATGAGAATTTGCTTCTGTACGTCGATGACCTGGTATCTATGTGCCAATTCGTCAGGGTACAAGGTCCCTGGGCCTTTAGACTTTTGCTGATAGATTTTTCAGCATAGCCGCGAATGGGAATGGGATTTAGGTCATCGCTACACGCGAAGCCTGCGGTTTGAAAGCAGGCGGGGGGGGGGGGGTCTGCAACGCCTTGTTGGATTTTTGTTTGTTTTTGTTGAAGGATGGCCCTTCGAAAAATTTTGGCGGGAGTTGCTCCTGTTCCAGAAGTTTCAGAACGACCTCCTTTGATGTTGAATCTGAGGCCGTCTTGAAGTGTACAAATGCAATGACTATAGGTCACGCTTGTTTAGAATTTGATCTCGCCTTGCAAGCAGTCACGGTCGATCGATCACATTGTAATCCGTGCTGCTCGTCCGGCGCGATTTCTAGGAGCCGACTTAGTCGTGATAGGGAAGGTTGTCAGGCTCTGTTTTAAATACAGTCCCGCGAGTTTGGCATGTCTGGACATTTTTTTACCTTAAGAGTGAGTAGAAGTGTGTCCTTTAAACATTGAATAAAAAGGGCGCTCTTCAAAGACATTCATTAAACGGTGCATTTAGTTCGGTGCAGAATCCTTCGACCCAAAGAAAGTGGCAAGGTAGTCGATCGGTATTGATGAGCTGACTGGGTACCTCGTTGAGATATGTCGGGAAACTCATTTATACCAGTTTAGGAATTGTTATTTTCCCCTAATTACTACACCTCAGTTTAAGTGAGACTCGTTCTCACAGGACGGGTGGACTCGGACGCACGTCAGCCAGCGTTGTAGACCTAGCCTTTGGAGGCCCCAAAAGGTTGTGGTAGTGCGCGTTGTATTCTTATGAATGCCACTTCCGCACTTGCACATAACCAAGTTGGACCTTGATTTGGTGTCAATACCAACGCTGGATACGCCAATTCATGTAATATGATTGACTGAGTGAGTATTTATTTTGGTATATTATAATAAGTAGGATGACCATCTTACCCACTGACATCATCTGGAAGCCATGCGCGCGTAAATTCAAAGTTCAATAGCAAGCTTCGAGCGACTAAGGTGATAAACCGATTAAGATGCCAATAACCATGAATGAGTTTATATAGCCACACCCTAAGAAAAACCAATAGTTGATGTCTCGGAGATCTATTATTTTGCGTATATACAATAACGTTTAACACCATCCGCTTGCCGAAATAATGCGCTGTGGATAGGCCTCTAGGATAGGATCTTTTTTCATCCACACATATACTGATTGGTGCATTAATGCTCTATTAAATTAAATGTACCTATAATGTATCTAAATCGGTATTTAGTCGAATTAAATTATTTTTATAAGAATGTGTGAATGTATAGCACGAATACAGTAGAGGTTAACGATACCTACCACTAGCGTTACA